>NW_006788189.1:144120-180201 GCF_000442215.2 Lipotes vexillifer
TCCAGAAGGCAAAGGACAGGTGCTAGGGCGGGTGCAGGGGAGGGAGATGTGGGAGCCTGTGCCCAGGACTCCATGGGAAGGGCGTGGTTCCACAAAGCTCTCTCTATTTTTTCAAGTGCTTATTCCACTCATGATACTTCTTTGCCACTTCCTTGTACCATAGATATTGGTAAACTCCTCCCTATGAATGGTAAATACTTGGAGGACAGGTACTGTGATTAATTCACCTATACATACTGTAATTATAAGCACTCTAGGGATCCCAGTAAAAACATGTCAAATGCATGTGTAAATGAGTCAGTGAATAAATGGTATCAAGTTAGATGTTGTAGCTTATTTTCATTCAATCTCTTCCTAATTCCTTAATCCAAGCATCAAGAAGCTCTACAGTTCTATGGAGACACCTAAATCAGGGGGTATTTCATGAAAAATAGGCAGAGAAGATTCCCAGCAAGTAGAAGAAAGATTTAAAAGTAAAGTCAAGGCAAACCAAGAGGACCAAGGCCAGACCTCACTGAGGTGTCTGTCTGCCATTTAGCATGTTCACTTTTACACAGAAGGAAGTTAGTACCATTCTATTGCATGAATGAAAATTGCATGAGTCAATGACAATGATAAGGTAGAGAGAGGTAATAAATTTCACTAATTGTCAAAGCTATGTGGATATATTATGTGATAACCTAAACACAACAAAAGAACATTGTTTTCAAAGATTAAACCTAGAAGTTCTTCTGATGTATTTATTTCATCCTAATATATTTAAAGTCCTAAGTTCTCAAACACTGCCCCTTGTCTCAGTTACCATCTGCTGTACTATAATTAGTCCCCAGCTAATGGCTTCCCGCAGTACTGCTCCTGGTTCAAGAAGTAGAACATTGTGATTGAATAGTGATGTCAACCATGGGCACATGCAGGAATCGTGGGACACATGTGATTTTGCCATAACTGTACTAAGTCTTCCAGGATGCTAGGAGCTGGGAAATCATTCAGTATTTTAACTGTTGGCCCAATCACTTAATCTGAAAACACAACCTATTCATTATGACTTCGGGAAGCAATGAGAAAAAGTAGAAGGAGATGATTGGGCGTGAATTCCAACTTTGCTTCTCACAAGCTGGGTAATCACGCACATGTTTAAAGACTCTGGGTCTTATTTTCTTTTTTTCTGAAAAGTGGGGATCCTTACTCAATCTGTGAAAATAGTGTATCTATGGCACCTGGCAAAGTGCTGAAGAGGAGTGACTTCAGGCTGCTTCCCTCCGAAAGCCCCCACACCATCACTCTGTATGCTGCACAGAACTCAAAACCGTCCCAAGATTTCTAGGGGCTCACTCCTACTTACTCAATCAACACTGATGTAGGTGCTGCTGTGGAGAGATTTTACAGAGTGATTAAGGTTCCAAATTGGTTGGTCTTAAGACAAAAAATTAGCTTTGGTGGATCTGACTAATCAGGCAATTCCTCAAACGACACAGAGCTCTTCCTTGGAAAAGAGGTTCATGGCATGAGAGGAAGTCAACCTGAGAGGTATTCTACTCTATTGACTTTGAAGATGTGGGTGGCCTCCAGGACTGAGAGAAGTCCCCAGATGACTGCTAGCAAGAAAACAGGAACCTCAGTCGGAGGGCCACAGGATTGAATTTTTCACAACCACGTGAGCTTGGAGGAGGATCCCGAGCTCCAGATGAGAACAGAACACTGCCAACACTTTGATTTCTGCCTCACAAGACTGAGCATGGAGCTCAGCCATGCTGTGCCCAGACTTCTGGCCTACAGAACTATGAGTTGTGTTGTTTTAAGCCACTAAGTTTGTGGTTATTTGTTATGCACCAACAAAAAACTAATGTACCCGAGTCCTTCTCTTGCCAATTTTACTTTCTTGAGCTTTAAAATCTTTCTCATTTTAAAACTGCCATAAAAATAATGTTCCTGCAAGGAAGACATATCTGAACACAAATACCCTTTAATACCCTACAAGGAATAGCTGCAGTGAGGCTCAAGATAATCCCACCAAGTGAGCTGTGTCCTTCTATCATTTCCTGATGGTCAGCATATTACCTTACTTTGCTTTTATAATAGTGCTTACGGTCAGTTTTCTGAGAATGAAATTGATATACACTTATAGAAAAATTGAAAGCCACAGAAAAACAGAAATAAAACATAAATCAACAATAACCCAACTCTCAGAAGCAATCCCTGTTAATATGTTGACAACAATATTTATATAAAATAGAAATAACAAATGTAAGTGAGGATGTGGAGAAAGTCAACAATTTATATATATACATACATATACTTAAAAAGATAAAAACAATACATACTGTAATGTTTCTCAGATTTCTTTGATTGATTACAACCCAATAGCATATTTTATTACTTGCATTACTCCAAAAAATCTTTTGCATTACTTCAAAATAACTTCACAAAACATTATGTACCCTTACTACCTACAATAAATTCTGATAGTTTCTGTTTTTCATTAAAAATATATATTCTTTGCATTCTAGTAAACTGATTGCAACACCCACTAATGTGTTGTTACCTGTACTTTGAAAAACATTGCTATATACAATTTTATATCCTGATTTTCTACCTTTCATCATTTCGTGAAAATTTCCATGCCATTAAAGTAATTTTAAGCATATTTGTAATCACTTTATGATCTTAAATCTTATTGCATTACCTTATTTATTTTACATCCCTATTCGCCTATGTTTGAATATTAGGTTGTTTCAAAATTTAAAATTGAAGTAAACATTTTTCTTGACTATTAATCATGCTTTGTATGTTCTTCAACATTAATAGCAAGAAATGAAACCACTAGGGCTTCCCTGGTGGCACAGTGGTTGAGAGTCCGCCTGCCGATGCAGGGCACGCGGGTTCGTGCCCCGGTCCGGGAGGATCTCACATGCCGTGGAGCGGCTGTGCCCGTGGGCCATGGCCGCTGAGCCTGCGCGTAAAGAGCCTGGGCTCCACAACGGGAGAGGCCACAGCAGTGAGAGGCCCGCATACCGCAAAAAAAAAAAAAAAAATGAAACCACTAGAAAGCATGCATTCTAAATAGTATGGAACTAAGCAAGGGGGCCTAAATCATAAAATTTAGTCATTTCATGCCCTTCCTCCCTGTACCCCACTTCCCCTGCCCTGATCCAGTTTGCTAGGGAAAATAGAGTCCGGAGAACACTGTTGTCCTCAGACATCATTGGCCTGAAGGCTAGAAAGTTTGGAAGGGACCCTGTGCTGTGTTGTTCTGGATCAGGTAAGCAAAACAGGAGGGGCCTCCACCACAGGCACCTGAGCAGCACAATGGTCATCAGCTCCACAGCCGCCAGAATGTTCTCATTGCTCATTAACTGTTAGCACTGTTAGTTCTAATGAACTGTGATTTTCATTGCTGCTGAAGAAGACTGGCATCCTCTCCTCCCCCAGCAATCAACATCCAACATAAGTGCCCCCCACAGGAGCCAGCATGCTTGCTCCATCACTCTCATCTGCCTCTCCAAACCTGTTTCCACTCTGCAGAGCCGGTGAGGCAGCCAAGGACCTCACCACACTCCCCTCTCTTTCCCGCCCTCCTTCCTTCCATCTCTCTCTCTCCCCCCATCCCCGCCCATCCCTCAATTAATGCAATAGTTAAAGCAGAAAATTCACTTCTCTCTGCACTATATCAGTATGGTGTAAATCTTCTGAAATAAGCAGTTGTTGGGCTGTTTTCATGGGAGCAAGTGCACCTGCTTTTGTCACTTGGTGACACCAGCTGGAAGCAGGGTTCATTTTACATGATAAAGACCTCTCCAGAAAGCCTTCATTATCTTCATCAGAGGCTGCAAACGTGAGGCTCTGAGCATTAGGGTGCAGGGAGGATGCAGGGAGGGGGCTTAGACATGTGTATATGTGTCCAAGTCAGCACATCTCTCCATTAACAGGAAACTTAAGGGCATAAGTTGTTTTCATCTCTCAGTGCTTTTAACTTTGTGCTGTTCTAACCTTTCTACTCTTGGCTAATTTCTACTTGGGCTGCAAGTTCAGTCTGGTTGTCTCTCCCAGGAAAATTTCCTCTGACTTTCTTCTCCTGGGCTTCAACAGAACCCTCATGTACCACTCACAAGGGAGCATAGTCACTCCTTTGCTTTTCTCAAGACTGAATCTTAATTTACTTTTCTATCACTTAGTGCCTGTCACATAGGATGTGCTCAGTGAATTTTTACTGCAGTGAACTGAAAAGGTACAGAATTATCTATTCACAAACTTGAGGCTCCTATTAGAAAACAGTCACAGTTGCTATTTCTCCCTTAATTCTGACCTCTAGGTGCTAAAGGTGTCATTTGTCATAGTAAAGAGTAGTGAAAAGTTCTGTTTTGTCTTATAAATTTTTTTGGTTTAAACAATAGAATTTACTGTCTCACAATTCTGGAGGTTTGAAGTCTGAAATCAGGGTGTCGGCATGGTGGGCTTCTTCTGAAGGCTGTGAGGGAAAAATCGGTTCCAGACCTCTGTCCTTGGCTTGTAAGTGGCTGTTTCCTCCCTGTATCTCTTCACAGTGTCTCCCCTCTATGTGTGTCCATCTCTGTGTCCAAACTTCCTCTTCTAATTAGGACCCCAGCCATATTTTATTAGAGCCTTCTCTAATGACCTTGGGCTTAGTTACAGGAACCTGAGCAATGTCATAATTTTCCAAATTACACAACTTTATTACACATCTTTAATAACTACATTTGCAATGACCCTATTACTAAATAAGGTAATTTCAAGGTACTGGGGGTAGGACTTGAACATATGGATTGGGGGGGGGACACAATTCAACCCATAACATATGCCAAAGAAACATTGTTCATTTTTCATGACAAAGAAAAGTTGTTCTTCAGGTCCTCAATCCTAACTAAATCCAATTCCAGTCAAGTGTTTATTGTGTAGAAGACAGTAGACTAAGGGCAATAGAATGGAAGGGGGCTTCCCTGGTGGCGCAGTGCTTGAGAGTCCGCCTGCCGATGCAGGAGACGCGGGTTCGTGCCCCGTTTCGGGAGGATCCCACATGCCGCGGAGCGGCTGGGCCCGTGAGCCATGGCCGCTGAGCCTGCGCGTCCGGAGCCTGTGCTCCGCAAATGGGAGAGGCCACAACAGTGAGAGGCCCGCATAACGCAAGGAAAAAAAAAAAAAAAAAAAGAATAGAATGGAAGGAACACACGTTTCTCTGCCTTTGAGGATCTCGGGGTGGGATGACAGAATAACAGTTTCCTGGCACATAGAAGGCACCCTATAAATGTTTAAAGAATGTTGGTCCTGTTCTGGGGATCAAGATTTTAGACCACTGGTTTCACCACTTGTTTGCTTTATAGCATTCGGAAGCCACTTCCAGCCTCTGAGGCTTTGTCTTGTAATTTAAATCAAATAAGGAGGACATGATTACAGCAGGATACAATGCAACTGAAATAAGCCATGCCTGAGGAAAGAGCACTCTTGCCCGTGACATTAATCAATTTGTAGGTCATGTTTGCTAAACAGATTCTAATTTCCTTCTGCCAAATCAAGTGAGAATTATTGTTTTTCATTACCATTTTTAGGAAGTAGCATTTCTATGATTTCCATTAAGATATGTTCTCAGTTACAGGTATCTTTCTCTTGTTTAGTCTGCAGAATAATGTGTTAAATAGTATTCAAGGACCACAAGTCCATGGAACTCATCCAGTACACAGAAAACCTGAGGCCGCTGGTCTCACAGGTGATGTCATGATTCCATCTTCTAGTGGTACTGGAAGCCCCATTCACCAATATGACTTACCAACACTTTTGTTGTTTTGTCTCCCCTATCCTCACACACACACAACTAAGCCTGTCCCACCAACAGGCAAAAGTACTTCCAAACATGGATTTCACGTGTGGGGGAACAGTGGTGTGGGGAGATAATTCCTCCAAAAAGTAACATAAGAAAGACTTTCAACACTGGCTAGCATGCACACATTCATAATATATTAATCTTCTCATTGTAACACCAAAAAAAAAGGATAAAGTAAAACAATGTATATTTTAAAACTATATCAGAGAGGTGTGGATGCAAAGAAGCCTAAGAGAACTACACTCTAAAAAAGATGAGCTCTTCTTGGTGAGCAGAGACTAAGTAGCCACTTACCTCCGTGGAGCGTCTGTTGAGTCAGGGCATGAACAGGCAGAGAATTTGACTTGGTTCAGGAAAAACAGTGGATGGATTGGAATCTGTAAGAGCCCAAGATGCAAAATGAATTTCCCTCTAACACATTTGCCCCCAAAGGACATTTGCTGAGTGTGACATGTAAGTACCATGATGGAAGGCTGGGGACTGAGCAGATAAAGGAGAGAAAGGTACTGGAATTTTTGAGGTACTCAGAGCCTCTACAAGGAGGGGCTCACTCTTAAGAAATTTAGGCAGAGTTAACTAAAATTAACTAAACGTGTAACCTAGACCTGATAATTCATTCCTGATTGACCAATGTGACCACCTACTTATCATAGCTACCTGGCAAAGGAAGATGAAGCTTATTCTGGAGGAAAATAATGTTTATTCTTGTATCCAGAGATTTTCATAACAACTCCACTGAGATATTTTTGACATACAAAAGTTATATATATTTAAGGTGTACAACTTGGTGTTTTGATATGTGTATACATTGTGAAAGTATTACCACAATCAAGCTAAATAAGTTATCCATTACCTTTACATAGTTACCATTGTGTGTGTATTAAGATTTAATCCAAGATCTATATTCTTATCAACTTTCAAGAATACAATAGAGTATTGTTCATTATTGTCACCATGCTATACCTTAGATCCCCAGAACTCAATGATCTTGCATAAATGAAACTTTAGACCCTTTGACCAACATCTCCTCAGTTATCCCTGCCCCTGACTACCACCATTCAACTCTCTGAGAGTTTGACTATTTTAGATTCATCATATTAGTGAGATAATGCAGTAGTTGCTTTTATGTGTCTGTCTTATTTCAGTTACAAAATATCCTTCAGGTAGATCCATGTTATTGTGAATGGTGAAAATTCCTTCTTTTTTTACAGCTGAATAATACTCCATTTTACATACATATATGCCACATTTTCTTTATCCATTCATCCATTGACAGACATTTAGATTATTTCCATATCTTTGCTATTGTGAATAATGCTGCAGTGAACATGGGAGTGCAGATATCTCTTTGAGATTCAAACTTTTTTCTATAGGAAATATGACCAGAAGTGGGATCATCCGGTAGTTATATTTTTAATTTTTTGAGGAACATCCATACTGTTTTCCATGATGGCTGGGTCAATTTACATTCCTACCAATAGTGCACAAGGGCTCCCTTTTCTATACATACTTGACCACACTTGTTATATTTCATGTTTTTTTAATGATAGCCATTATAAATAACAGGTGTGAGGATATATCTCATTGTGGTATTGCTTTGAATTTTCCTGATGATTACAGATGTTGAGCACCATTTCATGTACCTCATGGCCATTTGTATTTCTTATTTTGAGAAATGTCTACTTAGTTCCTTTGCCCTTTTAAAAATTATTATTGCTATTCAGTAGCATGCATTCCTTACATATTTTGGATATAAAAACTTTATCAGATATGTGATTTACAAATATTTTCTCTCACTCCATAGGTTATTTGTTCAATATAATTGTTCACTTTAATTGTTTCCTTTGTTAATTGAAAGCAGAAGATTTTTTCTTTTTTTTTAAACATCTTTCTTGGAGTATAACTGCTTAACATTACTGTGTTAGTTTCTGCTGTATAATGAAGTGAATCAGCTATACGTATACATATATCCCCATATCCCCTCATTCTTGCATCTCCCTCCCACCCTCCCTATCTCACCCCTCTAGGTGGTCAAAAATCACTGAGCTGATCTTCCTGTGCTATGTGGCTGCTTTCCACTATCTATTTTACATTTGGTAGTGTATGTATTTCAATGTCACTCTTTCACTTCTTCCTAGCTTATCCTTCCCCTTCCTTGTGTACTCAAGTCAGTTCTCTACATCTGCATCTTTATTCCTGTCCTGACCCTAGGTTCTACAGAACCATTTTTTTCAGATTCCATATATATGTGTTAGCATATGATATTTGTTTTTCTCTTTCTGATTTACTTCACTCTGTATGACAAACTATAGGTCTGTCCACCTCACTACAAATAACTCAATTTTGTTTCTTTCTATGGCTGAGAAACATTCCATTGTATATATGTGCCACATCTGCTTTATCCATTCATCTGTCAAAAGGACACCTAGGTTGTTTCCATGTCCTGGCTATTATAAATAGAGCTGCAATGAATATTGAGGTACATGACGCTCTTTGAATTATGGTTTTAGCAGGGTATATGTCAAGTAGTGGGATTGCTGGGTCATATGAGAGTTCTATTTTTAGTTTTCTAAGGAACTTCCATATTGTTCTCCATAGTGGCTGTATCAATTTACATTCCCACCAACAGTGCAACAAGGTTCCCTTTTCTCCACACCCTCTCCAGCATTAATTGTTTGTAGATTTTTTGATGATGGCTTTTCTGACCTGCGTGAGGTGATACCTCATTGTAGTGTTGATTTGCTTTTCTCTAATGATTAGTGATGTTGAGCATCATTCATGTGTTTGTTGGCAATCTGTGTATCTTCTTTGGAGAAATGTCTATTTAGGTCTTCTGCCCATTTTTGGATTGGGTTCTTTGTTTTTTTTATATTGAGTTGCATGAGCTGCTTCTATATTTTGGAGATTAATCCTTTGTCAGTTGCTTCATTTACAAATATTTTCTCCCATTCTGAGGGTTGTCTTTTCATCTTGTTTATGGTTTCCTTTGCTGTGCAAAAGCTTTTAAGTTTCATTAGGTCCCATTTTCTTATTTTTGTTTTTATTTCCATTTCTCTAGGAGGTGGGCCAAAAAGGATTTTGCTGTGATTTATGTCATACACTCTTCTGCCTATGTTTTCTTCTAAGAGTTTTATAGTGTCTGACCTTATATTTAGGTCTTTAATCAATTTGAAGTTTATTTTTGTGTATGGTGTTAGGGAGTGTTCTAGTTTCATTCTTTTACATGTAGCTGTCCGGTTTTCCCAGCACCATTTATTGAAGGGGCTGTCTTTTCTCCATTGTACATTCTTGCCTCCTTTATCAAAGATAAGGTGACCATATGTCTGTGGGGTTATCTCTGGGCTTTCTACCCTTTTCCATTGATGTATATTTCTGTTTTTGTGCCAGTACAATACTGTCTTGATTATTGTAGCTTTGTAGTATGGTCTGAAATCAGGGAGCCTGATTCTTCCAGCTCTGTTTTTCTTTCTCAAGATTGCTTTGGCTATTCGGGGTCTTTTGTGTTTCCATACAAATTGTGAAATGTTTTGTTCTAGTTCTGTGAAAAATGCCAGTGGTAGTTTGATAGGGAGTGGTGAGAGTAGGCAACCTTGTCTTGTTCCTGATCTTACTGGAAATGATTTCAGTTTTTTACTGTTGAGAATGATGTTGGCTGTGGGTTTGTCATGTATGGTCTTTATTATGTTGAGGTAAGTTCACTCTATGCCAACTTTCTGGAAATTTTTATCATAAATCGGTGTTGAATTTTGTTGAAAACTTTTTCTGCATCTATTGAGATGACCATATGATTTTTATCTTTCAATTTGTTAATGCGGTGTATCACATTGATTGATTTGCATATATTGAAGAAACCTTGCATTCCTAGGATAAACCCCACTTGATCATGGTATATGATCCTTTTAATGTGCTGCTGGATTCTGTTTGCTAGTATTTTGTTGAGGATTTTCACATTTATGTTCATCAGTGATATTGGCCTGTAGTTTTCTTGTGGCATCTTTGTCTGGTTTCAGTATCAGGGTGATGGTGACCTTGTAGAATGATTTTGGCAGTGTTCCTTACTCTGCTATATTTTGGAAGAGTTTTAGAAGGTTAGGTGTTAGCTCTTCTCTAAGTGTTTGATAGAATTTTCCTGTGAAGCCATCTGGTCCTGGGTTTTTGTTTCTGGAAAATTTCTAATCACATTTTCAATTTCAGTGCTTCTGATTGGTCTTTTTATATTTTCTATTTCTTCCTGGTTCAGTCTCAGAGATTGTGCTTTTCTAAGAATTTGTCCATTTCTTCCAGGTTGTCCATTTTATTGGCATATTGTTGCTGGTAGTAATCTCTCATGATCCTTTGAATTTCTGCAGTGTCAGTTGTTCCTTCTTTTTCATTTCTAATTCCATTGATTGGAGTCTTCTCCCTTTTTTTCTTGATGAGTCTGGCTAATGGTTTATCAATTTTGTTTATCTTCTCAAAGAACCAGCTTTTAGTTTTAGTGATCTTTGCGACTGTTTCCTTCATTTCTTTTTCATTTATTTCTGATCAGATCTTTATGATTTCTTTCCTTCTGCTAACGTTGGGTGTTCTTTGTTGTTGTTGTTGTTATTCTTTCTCTAATTACTTTAGGTGTAAGGTTAGGTTGTTTATTTGAGATGTTTCTTGTTTCTTGAGGTAGGTTTGTATTGCTATAAATTTTCCTCTTAGAACTGCTTTTGCTGCATCCCATAGGTTTTGTGCCATCATGTTTTCATTGTCATTTCTTTATAGGTATTTTCTGATTTCTACTTTGGTTTCTTCAGTGATCTCTTGGTTATTTGGTAGCATATTGTTTACCCTCCATGTGTTTGTATTTTTTACAGTTTTTTCCTTGTAAGTGGTACCTAGGCTCATAGCATTGTTATTGGAAAAGATACTTGATGTGATTTCAATTTTCTTAAATTTACCAAGGCTTGGTTTGTGCCCCAAGATATGATCTAACCTGGAGAATGTTCCATGAACACTTGAGAAGAAAGGGTATTCTGTTGTTTTTTGATGGAATGTCCTATAAATATCAATTAAGCCCATCTTGTTTAATGTGCCATTTAAAGCTGTGTTTCCTTATTTATTTTAATTTTGGATGATCTGTCCATTGGTGAATGTGGGGTGTTAAAGTCACCCACTATTATTGTGTTACTGTTGATTTCCCCTTTTATGGCTAATAGTATTTGCCTATGTATTGAGGTGCTCCTATGTTGGGTGCATAAATATTTACAATTGTTATGTCTTATTCTTGGATGGATCCCCTGATCATTATATAGTGTCCTTCTTTGTCTCTTATAATAGTCTTTATTTTAAAGTCTATTTTGTCTAATATGAGATTTGCTACACTAGCTTCCTTTTGATTTCCATTTGCATGGAATATCTTTTACCATCCCCTCACTTTCAGTCTGTATTTGTCCCTAAGTCTGAAGTGGGTCTCTTGTAGACAGTATATATATACATCCTGTTTTTTTATCCATTTATTCAGTCTATGTCTTTTGGTTGGAACATTTAATCCATTTACATTTAAGGTAATTATTGTTATGGTTGTTCCTATTACCATTTTCTTAATTGTTTTGGGATTGTTATTGAAGGTCTTTTCCTGCTCTTGTTTTCCCTGCCTAGAAACCTTCCTTTAGCATTTGTTGTAGAGCTGGTTTGGTGGTGCTGAATTCTCTTAGGTTTTGCTTGTCTGTAAAGGTTTTAATTTCTCCTTCAAATCCAAATGAGATCCTTGCTGGGTAGGGTAATTTTGATTGTAGGTTTTTCCCTTTCATCTCTTTAAATATGTCCTGCCACTCCCTTCTGCCTTGCAGAGTTTCTGCTGAAAGATCAGATGTTAACCTTATGGGGAATCCCTTGTATATTATTTTTTGTTTTTCCCTTGCTGCTTTTAATATTTTTTCTTTGTATTTAATTTTGAAAATGTGATTAATATGTGTCTTGGAGTGTTTCTCTTTAGTTTTATCCTGTATGGGACTCTCTGTGCTTCCTGGGCTTTATTGATTATTTCCTTTCCCAAATTAGGGAAGTTTTCAACTATAATCTCTTCAAATATTTTCTCATTCCCTTTCTTTTTCTCTTCTTTCTCTGGGACCCCTATTATTCGAACGTTGGTGTGTTTAATGTTGTCCCAGACATCTCTGAGACTATCCTCAGTTCTTTTCATTCCTTTTTCTTTATTCTGTTTTGCAGTAATTATTTCCGCTATTTTGCCTTCCAGGTCACCTATCCGTTCTTCTGCCTCAGTTATTCTGCTCTTTCTAGAGAATTTTTAACTTTATTTCTTGTGTTGTTCATCATTGTTTCTTTACTCTTTAGCTCTTCTAGGTCCTTGTTAATATTTCTTGTATTTTCTCCATTCTAGTTCCAAGATTTTGGTCACCTTTACTATTGTTACTCTGAATTATTTTTCAGGTAGACTGCCTATTTCCTCTTCATATGTTTGGTCTGGTAGGTTTTTACTTTGCTCTTCATCTCCTGCATATTTCTCTGTACTCATTTTGCTTAACTTACTGTGTTTGGGGTTTTCATTTCACAGACTGCAGTTTAATAGTTCCCATTGTTTTTTGTGTCTGCACCCAGTGGGTAAGGTTGGTTCAGTGGTGTGTGTAGGCTTCCTCATGGAGAGGACTGGTGCCTGTGTTCTGGTGAATGAGGCTGGATCTTATCTTTCTGATGGGAAGGACTGAGTCTGGTGGTGTGTTTCGTTGTGTCTGTGACCTTATTACGATTTTAGGCAGGCTTTCTGTTAATGGGTGTGGTTGTATTCCTGTTTTGCTAGTTGTTTGGCATGGGGTGTCCAGCACTGGAGCTTGCTGGTCATTGAGTGGAGCTGAGTCTTAGTGTTGAGATGGAGATCTCTGGGAGATCTCTCTCCGATTGATATTACATGGTCCAGGAGGTCTCTGGTGGTCCAGTGTCTTGAACTATGCTCTCCCACTTCCAAGGGTCAGGTCTGACACCCAGCCAGAGCACAAACACCCTGTCAGCCACACCACTTAGAAGAAAAGAAAGAAAGAAAGAAAGAAAGAAAGGAAAAAAGAAATAAATAAAATGAAATAAAATTATTAAAATAAAAAAATTTTAAATATTATTCACATAAAAACTAAAAACAGCAATTAAAAAAACAAAAGAGCAACCAAACCAATAAACAAATTCACCAATGATAACAAGTGCTAAAATCTAAACTAAGATAAACATATAGATCAGAAACTATTCAATAGCATATAGCAAACCCCAAGTCTACAGTTGCTCTCAAAGTCCACTACCTCAATTTTGTGATGATATGTTGTCTATTCAGGTATTCCACAGATGCAGGATACATCAGTTTCATTGTGGAGATCTCATCCTCTGCCCCTGAGGCTGCTGGGTGAAATTTCCCTTTCTCTTTGTTCGCACAGTCCCTAGAGTTCAGCTTTGTATTTGGCCCAACCTCTGCATGTAGGTTTCCCTCTGAAGTCTGTTCTTCGTCCAGACAGGAGGGGGTTAAAGGAGCGGCTGATTATGGTTTCTGGCTCACTCAAGGCAGGGGGAGTGAGGGGTATGGAATCTGGGGTGAGCCTGTGGTGGCAGAGGCCTGCGTGATGTTGGAACAGCCTGAGGCACACCGTGTGTTCTCCTGGGGAAGTTGTCTCTGGATCACGGGACCTTGGCAGTGGCGGGCTGCACAGGCTACCAGAAGGGGAGGTATGGATAGTGACCTGTGCTTGCACAGAGGATATGGTGGATGAAGCAGCTGTGTTCGTTTTTCATGCCCTTCTCTGGTGTCCACACTGATAGCCACAGCTCATGCCCATCTCTGAAGCTCGTTTAGGAGGTGCTCTGAATCCCCTCTCCTCGTGCATCCTGAAACAATGGCCTCTTGCCTCTTAGGCAGGTCCAGACTTTTTCCTGGACACATTCCCGGCTAGCTGTTGTGAACTAGCCCCCTTCAGGCTGTGTTCATGCAGCCAATCGTAGTCCTCTCCCTGGAATCTGACCTCCAAAGCATGAGCCTCATCTCCCAGCCCCCACCCACCCTGGTAGGTGAGCAAACAAGCCTCTCAGGCTGGTGAATTTGGTCGGCACTGATCCTCCGTGTGGGAATCTCTCCACTTTGCCCTTTGCATTCCTATTACTGTGCTCTACTTTATGGTTCTGAAGCTTCCCCACTCCACCACCCCCCATCTCCACCCACAAAGGGGCTTCCTAGTGTGTGAAAACTCTTCCTCCTTCACAGCTCCCTCCCAGAGGTGCAGGTTCTGTCCCTATTCTTTTGTCTCTGTTTTTTCTTTCTTCTTTTGCCCTACTCAGGTACTGGGGATTTTCTTGCCTTTTGGGAAGTCTGAGGTCTTCTGCCGGCATTCAGTAGGTGTTCTGTAGGAGTTGTTCCACATGTACCTTTTATGTATTTGTGGGCAGGAAGGTGATCTCCACGTCTTGCTCCTACACCATCTTGAAGCTCCTCAAGCATTTTTAATTTGGTGCAGTCTCACCCATCCATTTTTGCTTTTGTTGTCTGTGCTTTTGGAGTCATGACCAAAAAAATGTTGTCAAGAAAAATGTCAGGAAGCATTTTCCCTATTTCCTTCTAGTAGTTCTGCAGTTTCAGGTCTTACATTTACGTCTTTAATCCATTTCGAGTTGATTTTTATATATGGTGTGAAATAAGGGTCCATTTTCATTCTTTTTCATGTGGTTATCCAGTTTTCCCTTGGCCATTTAATGAAGAGACTATTCTTTCCACACAGTGAGTGTTTGGCAACCTTGTTGAAGATCAGTTGACTGTGTGTGTGTTTATTTCTTGGCTCTTTATTTCCTTCCATTGGTCCATGTGTCTCTTTTAATGTCAGTACCATAATGTTTTGATTATTGTAGTTTATATTATATTTTGAAATCAGGAAGTGTGATACCTCCAGTTTTTTCTTCTTTTTCAAAATTGCTTTGGCTGTTTAGGGTCTTTTGTGGTTCCATATGAATTTTAGGATTGTTTTTTTTCCATTTCTGTAAAGAATGAAATTGGTATTTTTATAAGTATTACACTGAATCTGCAGATCACTTTGTGTGGTACAGATATTTAAACAATATCAATTCTTCCAATCCATGAACACAGCATGTCTTTCCATTTATTTGTGCCTTCCTTAATTTCTTTCATTAATATTCTATTGTTTTCAGTGTATATGTCTCTCAGTTCTTTGGATAAGTTTTTCCTTAGTATTTTACTCTCCTTGTTGCTATGGGATTGTTTCTTAATTTCCTATTCACATGGTTTGCTGTTAGTGTATTGAAATTTAACTAATTTTTGAATGTTGATTTTGGACCCTGCAACTTTTCTGTATTTATTAGTTATAGCAGTTATTTTTAATTGAGTCTTTAGGGTTTCCTATATATATATAATTATGTCATGGCAAAGAGATAGTTTTTCTTTTTCCTTTCCCGTCTTGGATGTCTTTTATTTCTTTTTCCTGTTTAACTGCTCTGGCAAGGACTGCCAGTATTATTTTGAATATGAGTGGTCAAAGTGGGTATCTATGCTTCATTTCAAATCTTAAAGAAAAAAACCTTCAATTTTTCCCATTGATTATGATGTTTTCCTATTGAGTATTGATTATGATGAATGGATGTTGAATTTTGTAAAATGTTTTTTCTATATCTATTGAGATAATCATATAGATATTATTTTCATTCTCTTAATGTAGTGTATCACACTGATCAACTTGTGTAAGTTAAAATATCTTTGTATTCCAGGGATAAATCCCATTTGATCAGGGTGTGTAATCCCTTTAATGTGCTGCTAAATTTGGTTTGCTAGTATTGTATTGAAGATTTTGCATCTATGGTCATTAGGGATCTTGGCACATGGTTTTCTTTTCTTGTGATATCTTTGTCTAGCTTTGGTATCAAGGTAATGCTGGCCTCATAAAATGAGTTTGAAAGTGTTCCCTCTTCATTTTTTGCAATAGTTTAAGAAATACTGGTATTAAATGTTTGAATGTTTGGTAAATTCACCAATGAAACAATCTGGTCCTCGGTTTTTCTTTGCAGGGAGGGTTTTGATTACTGCTTTTTCTGCTTCCATCTCTTTGTCTTTTGTCTCTTCAGACTTTCTATTTCTTTTTTATTTAGTCTTTGTAGGTTTTACATATCTAGGAATTTATCCATTACTTCTAAGGTATCCAATTTGTATGTAATTGTTCATAATAGTATGTTCTGATCTTTTTATTTCCGAAGCATTCATTATTTGGTTTTAATTGGGATTTCTAAATGTGGATTTCTATTTCCATACATGGGTTTGGGAAGTTTTCAGCTATTATTTCTTGGAACAAACTTTCTGCTTCTTTACACCTCTCTTCTCTTTTTCTGGGGCTCCCATAGTACATATATTGCTTTGCTTGGTGAAACCTTATAGCTGTAATCTACCTTCACTCTTTTTCTTTCTTTCTTTCTTTTTTCTCCTCTGACTGAATGATTTTCAATGATCTGTCTTTGAGTTTGCTGATTCTTTATTCTGATTGATTGAGTCTGCTGCTGAATCTCTCTATTAAATTTTCAGTTCAGTTATTGTATTCCTCAGCTCTATTATTTTTATTTGGTACTTTTTATATTTTCTGTCTGTTGAAATTCTAAATTTGTTCATGCACTTTCTTGACCTTGGTGAACATCTTTATAACCATTATTTTGAATTCTCTGTCCAGTAAACTATATTACCTCTATTTCATTCAGGTTAGTTACTAGAGATTTTTCTTGTTCTCTTATTGGGAACATATTTTTCTGTTTCTCTACTTTCCTTGACTTTTTTTCTGTTTCTCTACTTTCACTGACTTTCTGTGTTGGTTTCTGTACATTAGATAAAACAGCCACCTTGCCCAGTCTTCACAGGCTGGCCTTGTATAGACTGACCTCACCAATCAACTTGGCCAGAGAGCCTGAATGCCTCACAAATCTTTGTGCTAGTCTAAACTTCTGTCTTTGTTCTTAGTGGCTTCCAGGGTACTATAGTATACCAAGTACTTTCAGTACCCTGAGACAGGCAAGATAGAAGCAAAACCCTCATGTAGCAGCCAGAAAAGTTGGGACAATATACCTAATTTCTTCTCTCATCAGATAGCAGGTGGGAACTGGAGTTTATCACCCACTCACTGCACACTGATCCAGGAATAGGAACTGCAGCACTCATGCTTTCAAACCATACTGTCTTTCAAACTATTGCTTTGCTCTCTGTCATCCTGAGAGGCCTAAAAAATGCTGGGACTCAACAGCTCTCAGAGACAGGCCCTTGGGCAACAACTGGAAAAGTCAGGGTACCAGGTATATAGTCCAGCTTCTTCCAAGTAGAAGTTGGAGGCTTGGTTTTTATCATTGGAGCAAGCTTAAGGGAGAAGCCCTGGGAAGTGCCCACATACCTGTTCAGATTCCCAAAGGGCCCTGTCAGCTCCCAGATGCAGGCTAGTTAGAAGCAAGACTATGGACACCAGCTGGAGAAATCAAAGTACTAGATGTGAAGTCAAACTCCTTCCAGGAAGAAACTGAGAACTAGACTTCATTTCCTTCTCACTGTGTGCTGAGCCAAGGAGAGAGCCATAGGAAGTACCTGCATGCCCATTTAAAATTGCTCTTTGTTCTCTATGGCCCCAGAGGCTAATAAATACTATACCATGTCAGCTCCCAGATCTAGTTAAGTTAGGAGCTAATCCCTCAGATAGTGGTCATAAAAGTTGTGGTGCTATATGTGTGGTCCAATTCTTTCTGGGGAGAAACTATAGGCTTTGTTTTATCACTGGTGTGAGCTAAGGAAAGATGCCTCAGGAAGTACCCACACACCCATCAAGCTCTCAAAGGACAGTTTCAGCTTGCAGATGCAGTCTAGTTAGAAGCCAGACCCTTTGACAGCAGTCAGAAAAGTCAGAGCTTAAGATTTGTGGTCTAATTCCTTCCAAGGAGAAGCTGGGTGTTGGGCTTTATTGCCTACACATTCTATAGTAAGCCAGAAGAAAGAGCCATGGGTAGTGCTCATGCATCCATTTAAAGCCACTTTTTTGTTCCTTTGTGGTCCAAGAGGACTAGTGAATGCTAGGCTCTGTCAACTCCCAGAAATGCACAAGGTAGTATCCAGTCCCTCAGATAGCAGCAGATTAAAAATAAAATTACATATATACCAGGAAGTCTGGAAGACTGTGTGCATACACAAGGCTGGACTCTCTTAGGAGTGATCAGAAAGGGAAAATACAAGCTGTTAATGAAACAAAAACATAAACTCCAGGAACTGTGACAGCAGTCTCCAAGTCATACATACATCCAATGATAAAATGTAAATATCTATCTGCTAAGGGGGCTTAAGCACAACAATTGATCAAATTGACTTACACTGACTGAGGCAGCTGCTAGGTAACCAGGCTAAAATATATTGAAAATAAAAGTAATAAAACTGAGCAGACATATTAGAGGATACATACACTATGACAGACCATACGGTAGGTCATAAAGCAAGTCTTAATAAACGTAAAAGGTTTAAAATCATACAAAGTATACTCTCCAACCATAAAACTAGAAAAGGAAATGTATGAAATTCACAAAAATGTGAAAGTTCTTCAAAACACTCAAAATAATTGATGAGTCAAAGAGAATTCCCAGTGGAAATTAGAAAATAATTTCAGATGAATAAAATTAAAACACAATATACTAACACTTATGGGATGCAGCCGAAGCAGTGCCAAGATGCTAACTGATGGCTGTAAATGTCTATATTAAAAAGGAAAAGATATCTCAAATCAATAATTTAAGAAACTAGAAAAAACAGCAATCTAAGCCCAAACAAGGCAGATCAAATAATAAAGATTATATTGGAAATGCATAAAATAGAGAGTAGAAAAATGATTGGGGAAAACCCAAAAAACCAAAAGCTGTTTTTTTAAAGGCTCAACAACATTAACAAACATTTGGCTATATGATGAAGAAAACAAAGACTGGAAACTAAACTACCAAAATCAGGAATAAGAATATATAACTACTGACCTTACATAAATAAGGGAATATTGTGAACAAGCATATACTAACAACTTTGATAATTTGGATAAAACAGACAATTTTGTAGAGAGACACAAACTATTAAACTGACAAGAATAAATGAAAAATCTGAATAAACCTATAACAAGCAAGAGATTTAAGCAGCAATTTAAAAATTTCCCACAAATTTCACTTTCAGATTTTTCATCATTACTGTATAGGAATGCCAGAGATTTCTGTGCATTAATTTTGTATCCTGCTACTTTACCAAATTCATTGATTAGCTCTAGTAGTTTTCTGGTAACATCTTTAGGATTCTCTGTGTAGAGTATCATGTCATCTGCAAACAGTGACAGCTTTACTTCTTTTCCAATTTGGATTCCTTTTTCTTCTCTGATTTCTGTGGCTAAAACTTCCAAAACTATGTTGAATAATAGTGGTGAGAGTGGGCAACCTTGTCTTGCTCCTGATCAGGGAGATCAGCTCGGTGGTTTGTGACCACCTAGAGGGGTGGGATTGGGAGGGTGGGAGGGAGGGAGATGGAAGAGGGAAGATATATGGCAACATATGTATATGTATAACTGATTCACTTTGTTATAAAGCAAAAACTAACACACCATTGTAAAGCAATTATACTCCAATAAAGATGTTAAAAAAAAATTTCCACAAAGAAAAACCAAGTCCCATATGGTTTCAATGATGGTGTTTACTTAACATTTAAAGGAAAATTAAAACTGGGCTTCCCTGGTGGTGCAGTGGTTGAGAGTCCGCCTGCTGATGCAGGGAACACGGGCTCGTGCCCCGGTCCAGGAAGATCCCACCTGCCACAGAGCAGCTGGGCCCGTGAGCCATGGTCGCTGAGCCTGCGCATCCAGAGCCTGTGCTCCGCAACGGGAGAGACCACAAGAGTGAGAGGCCCGCGTACTGCAGAAAAAATAAAAAATAAAAAATAATAATAAAACTAATTCTTCAAAAACTCTCCTAAAAAAATGAAATTTATAATCTTTTATATATAAAAGATATATATATCTCCCAACTCATTCTATGGGGCCACTATTAAACTAATATCAAAACAAAAGACATCACAAGAAAAAGAAACTACAGATCAATATTCTTTATGAATAGAGACATAAAAGTCCTCTATGAAATACTAGTCAATGAAATTCAGCAAAACATGTAAAGGATTATATACCATGAGCACATGGAATTAGCATGTGAAAATCAATTAAAACTATAAAAAACAACTTATATGATCATCTCAATAGACACAGAAAAACATTTGCCAAAATCCACTAGCCTCTTATGATCAAAATAGCAAACAAACACTCAACAACTAGGAATAGACAGGAACTTCTTTGACCTGATAAAGGGCATCTACAAATACCCCACAGCTAATACCATACGTAATAATGAAGGACTAAATGCTTTATCTGTAAGATTAGGGGAAAAAAAAAACAGGAATATCTATTCTCACCACTTTTATTCAGCATTGCAATGGATGTTCCAGTTTGGGCAATTAGGTAGGAAAAAGCAGCAAGTGTCATCTTCATGATTTTGTTTATAGAAAATCCTAAGGAATCCATTAAAAAAACTAATTGAACTAATATTTGAGTTTAGCAATGTTGCAGCACACAGGATCAATATACAAAAATCAGCTGTATTTCTATACATTAACAATAAATAATTCAAAAATAAAATTATGAAAAAATGCCATTTGTAATAGCATAAAAATATTTAGGAATGGGTTTCCCTGGTGGTGTAGTGGTTAAGAGTCAACCTGCCGATGCAGGGGAAACAGGCTCATGCCTCGGTCCGGGAAGATTCCACATGCCACAGAGCGGCTGGGCCCATGAGCCATGGCCGCTGAGCCTGCGCATCTGGAGCCTGTGCTCTGCAACGGGAGAGGCCGCAATGGTGAGAAGACTGCATACCGCACAAAAAAAAAAAAAAAAAAAAAAAATTAGGAATAACTTTTATAAAATAAATATAAGAAGTACAGTGAAAACTACAAAGCATTTTTGAAAGAAAGTAAAGAAGATCTAAATAAGTAGAAAGATATCCTATGGTCATGGATCAAAACAATTAATATTGTTAAAATGGCAATACTCCCCAAATTGATGTACAAATTAAGTGAAACTCCTATCTAAATCCTATCTTGTTTTTTAGCTTATATTGGCAAACTGGTCCTAAAATTCATATGGAAATTCAAAGTGCCAAAAATAACCAACTATACTGAAAAGGATGAACAAAGTGAGAAGACTCATACTTCCTGATGTCAAACTTACTACAAAGGTACAGTAATCAGTACTGTGTGTTACTAACATAAGGATAGACATATAGATAATTGGAATAGAATTTGGGGTCCAGAAATGAATTCAAACCTCTATGATCAATTGAATTTTGGCAAAGGGTACAAAACAAGTCAATGGGTGAAAGCACTCTTTTCAGCAAATGGTGCTGGGCCATCTGAATTTCCACTTGCAAAAGAATGAATTTGGACACACTACTTACAACATACACAAAAATTAATTTAAAACATGACAGAGTGAAATGTATGAGCTAAAAATTATAAAACTGTGAGAAGAAAATTTACAACTAAATCTTCCTCATCTTGGTTTAGGCAGACTTTTTAAGATATGAGATCAAAAATACAGTAACAAAAGAAAATATATATAAATTTGAGGACATTAAAATTTATAACCTTTCTGCTGAAAATAATAACACCAAAAAAGTGAGAAAAAAAAAATTCCCAGAATTGGAAAATAGATTTACAAATTCTATACCTGATAAAGGAATCATATCCAATTCCTTTTTAACTCAAAGAGAAAATAAAAATAACCCAATTTATTTTTAACATCTTCATTGGAATATAATTGCTTCACAACAGTGTGTTAGTTCCTGATTTAAAATAAAGTGAAATAGCCATACATATACATACATCCCCATATTTCCACCCTCCTGGGTCTCCCCCACACATTCCCCATCCCACACCTCAAAGTGGTCACAAAGCATCGAGTAGATCTCCCTGTGCCATGTGGCTGCTTCCCACTAGCTATCTACCCTACACTTGGCAGTTTACATAGGTCCATGCCACTCTCTCACTTCCCCCTCCTTATGTCCTCATTCTCTACATCTGCTGCTTTATTCCTGTCCTGCCCCTAGGTTCGTCAGAACCTTTTTTTTTTTTTTTTAGATTCCATATATATGTGTTACCAGGCGGTATTTTTTTTTCTCTTTCTGACTTACTTCACTCTGTATGACAGACTCTAGGACCATCCACCTAACTACAAAAAACTCAAATTCATTGCTTTTTATGGCTGAGTAATATTCCATTGTATACATGTGCCAAATCTTCTTTATCTATTCATCTGTAAATGGACACTTAAGTTGCTTTCCTGTCCTGGCTATTGGAAATAGAGCTGTAATGAACATTGTGGTACATGACTCTTTTTTGTATTATGGTTGTCTCAGGGTATATGCCCAGTAGTGGGATTGCTGGGTCATATGATAGTTCTATTTTTAGTTTTCTAAGGAACCTCCATATTGTTCTCCATAGTGGCTGTATCAATTTACATTCCCACCAACAGTGCAACAAGGTTCCCTTTTCTCCACACCCTCTCCAGCATTTATTGTTTGTAGATTTTTTGATGATGGCCATTCTGACCAGTGTCAGGTGATACCTAATTGTAGTGTTGATTTGCATTTCTCTAATGGTTAGTGATGTTGAGCATCATTCACGTGTTTGTTGGCATTCTGTATATCTTCTTCGGAGAAATGTCTATTTAGGTCTTCTGCCCATTTTTGGAATGGGTTGTTTGTTTATTTGAATTGAGCTGCATGAGCTGCTTGTAGATTTTGGAGATAAATCCTTTGTCAGTTGCTTCATTTGCAAATATTTTCTCCCATTCTGAGGGTTCTCTTTTCATCTTGTTTACAGTTTCCTTTGCTGTGCAAAAGATTTTCAGTTTCATTAGGTCCCGTTTGTTTATTTTTGTTTTTATTTCCATTTCTCTAAGAGGTGGGTCAAAAAGGATCTTGCTGTGATTTATGTCATAGAGTGTTCTGCCTATGTTTTCTTCTAAGAGTTTTATAATGTCTGGATTTACATTTATGTCTTCAATCCATTTGCAGTTTATTTCTGTGTATGGTGTTAAGGAGGGTTCTAATTTCATTCTTTTGCATGTAGCTGTCCAGTTTTCCAAGCACCATTTATTGAAGAGGCTTTCTTTTCTCCACTGTATATTCTTGCCTCCTTTAACAAAACTAAGGTAACCATATGTGTGTTGGTTTATCTCTGGGCTTTCTATCCTCTTTCATTTACCTATATTTCTATTTCTGTGCCAGTATCATACGGTCTGGATTATTGTAGCTTTGTACTGTAGTCTGAAGTCTTGGAGCCTGATTCTTCCAGCTACATTTTTCTTTCTCAATATAGCTTTGGCTATTTGGGGGCTTTTGTGTTTCCATAGAGATTGTAAAACTTTTTGTTCTAGTTCTGTGGAAAATTCCATTGGTACTTTGATAGGGATTGCATTGAATCTGTAGATTGCTTTGGGTAGTATAGTCATTTTCACAATGTTGATTCTTCCAATCCAAGACCATGGTATATCTCTCCATCTGTTTGTATCATCTTTAATTTCTTTCATCAGTGTCTTATAGTTTTCTGCATACAGGTCTTTTGTCTCCTCAGGTAGGTTTATTCCTAGATATTTTATTCTTTTTGTTGTAATGGTAAATGGGAGTGTTGTCTTAATTTCTCTTTCAGATTTCCCACCGTTAGTGTATAGGAATACAACAGATTTCTGTTCATTAATTTTGTATCCTTCTACTTTACCAGATTAATTGATTAGCTCTAGTAGTTTTCTGGTAGCATTTTAGGATTCTCTATGTATAGTATGATGTCATCTGCAAACAGTGACAGCTTTATTCCTTTCTTTCTGATTTGGATTTCTTTTATTTATTTTTATTCTCTGATTGCAGTGACTAAAACTTCCAAAACAATGTTGAATAATAATGATGACAGCAGATAACCTTGTCTTGTTCCTGATCTTCCAGGAAATGGTTTCAGTTTTTCACCATTGAGAACGATGTTGGCTGTGGGTTTGTCATATATGGCCATGAGGTAATTTCCCTCTATGCCTACTTTCTGCAGGGTTTTTATCATATACGGGTGTTGAATTTTGCCAAAAGCTTTTTCTGCATCTATTGAGATGATCATATGTTTATTCTTCTTCAATTTGTTAATATGTTTTATCACATTGATTGATTTGCATATATTGAATAATCCTTGCATTCCTGGGATAAACCCCACTTAATCATTGGGTATGATCCTTTTAATGTACTGTTGGATTCTGTTTGCTAGTATTTTATTGAAGATTTCTGCATCTGTGTTCATCAGTGATATTAGCCTGTATTTTTCTTTCTTTGTGACATCTTTGTCTGCTTTTGGTGTCAGGATGATTGTGGCCTCATAGAATGAGTTTGGGAGTTTTTCTCCCTCTGCTATATTTTGAAAGGGTTTGAGAAGGGTAGTTGTTAGCTCTTCTCTAAATGTTTAATAGAATTCGCCTGTGAAGCCATATGGTCTAGGGCTTTGTTTGTTGGAAGATTTTGAATCAGAGTTCCAATTTCAGTGTTTGTGATTAGTTTGTTTATATTTTTTATTTCTCCTGGTTCAGTCTTGTAAGGTTGTGCTTTTCTAAGAATTTGTCCATTTCTTCCTGGTTGTCCATTTTATTGGTGTATATTTGCTGGTAGTAATCTCTCATGATCCTTTGTATTTCTGCAGTGTCAGTTGTTACTTCTCCTTTTTCATTTATAATTCTATTGATTTGAGTCTTCTCCTTTTTTTTTCTTGATGTGTCTGGCTAATGGTTTATCAATTTTGTTTATCTTCTCAAAGAAATAGCTTTTAGTTTTATTGATTTTTGCTATTGTTTCCTTCACTTCTTTTTCATTTATTTGTGATCTGATCTTTATGATTTCTTTCCTTCTGCTAACTTTGGGGTTTCTTTGTTTTTCTTTCTCTAATTGCTTTAGGAGTAAGGGTAGGTTGTTTATTTGAGATGTTTCTTGTTTCTTGAGGTAGAATTATATTGCTGTAAACTTCCCTCTTAGAACTTCTTTTGCTGTATCCCATAGGTTTTGGGTTGTTGTGTTTTCATTGTCATTTATTTCTACATATTTTTTGACTTACTCTTTGATTTCTTCAGTGATCTCTTGGTTATTAAGTAGTGTATTCTTTTGCCTCCATGTGTTTGTATTTTTTTACAGATTATTTCCTGTAATTGATATCTAGTCTAATAGCATTGTGGTGAGAAAAGACACTTGATATGATATAAATTTTCTTAAATTTACCAAGGCTTGATTTGTGCCCCAAGATATGGTCTATCCTGGAGAATGTTCCATGAGCACTTGAGAAGGTAGTGTATGCTGTTGTTTTTGGATGGAATATCCTATAAATATCAATTAAGTTCAGCTTGTTTAATGTATCATTTAAAGCTTGTGTTTCCTTATTTATTTTCATTTTGGATGATCTGTCCATTGGTGAAAGTGGGGTGGTAAAGTCTCCTACTATGATTGTGTTACTGTCTATTACTCTTTTATGGCTGTTAGGATTTTCCTTATGTATTGAGGTGTTTCTATGTTTGGTGCATAAATATTTACAACTGTTATATCTTCTTCTTAGTCTGATCCCTTAATCATTATGTACTGTCCTTCTTTGTCTCTTGTAATAGTTTTTATTTTAAAGTCTATTTTGTCTGATATTCCACTTGCATGGAATATCTTTTTCCATCCCCTTACTTTCAGTCTGTATGTGTCCCTAGGTCTGAAGTGGGTCTCTTGTAGACAGTATATATATGGGTCTTATTTTTGTAACCATTCAGCCAGTCTATGTCTTTTGGTTGTATGTATGTTTCTATTACCATTTTCTTAATCGTTTTGGGTTTGTTATTGTAGGTCGTTTCCTTCTCTTGTTTTCCCTGTCTAGAAAAGTTCCTTTAGCATTTGTTGTAGAGCTGGTATGATGGTGTTGAATTCTCTTAGGTTTTCTTTTCTGTAAAGGTTTTAATTTCTCCATCAAATCTGAATGAGATCCTTGCTGGGTAGAGTAATCTTGGTTGTAGGTTTTTCCTTTTTATCACATTAAATATGTCCTGCCTCTCCCTTCTGACTTGCAGAGTTTCTGCTGAAAGATCAGCTGTTAACCTTAAGGGGGTTCCCTTGTATGTTATTTGTTGATTTTCCCTTGCTGCTTTTAATATTTTTTTCTTTGTATTTAATTTTGGATAGTTTGATTAATATGTGTCTTGGCGTGTTTCTCTTTGGATTTATCCTGTATGGGACTGTCTGTGCTTCTTGGACTTGATTTATTGTTTCCTTTCCTGTATTAGGGAAGTTCCACTATAATCTCTTCAAATATTTTCTCAGTGCCTTTCTTTTTCTCTTCTTCTTCTAGGTCCTCTATAATTCAAATGTTGGTGTGTTTAATGTTGTCCCAGATGTCTCTGAGACTGCCTCAATTCTTTTCATTCTTTTCTCTTTATTCTGCTCTGCAGTAGTTATTTCCTATATTTTATTTTCCAAATCACTTGTCTGTGCTTCTGCCTCAGCTATTCTGCTATTGATCCCTTCTAGAGAATTTTTAATTTCATTCATTGTATTATTCATCATTGTTTGTTTGCTCTTTAGTTCTTCTAGGTCCTTGTTAAACGTTTCTTGCATTTTCTCCATTCTCCTTCCAAGATTTTGTATCATCTTTACTATCATAACTCTGAATTTTTTCAGGTAGACTGCCTATTTCCTCTTCATTTGTTTGGTCTGGTGGGTTTTAGATTGCTCCTTCCTCTGCTGTGTGTTTCTGTGTCTTCTCATTTTTCTTACTGTGTTTTGGGTTTCCTTTTTGCAGGCTGCAGTTCTGTAGTTCCCATTGCTTTTGGTGTCTGCACCCAGTGCATGAGGTTGGTTTAGTGGATCATGTAGGCTTCCTGGTGGAGGTGACTGGTGCCTTTGTTCTGGTGGATTAGGCTGGATCTTGTCTTTCTGGTGAGCAGATTTGCTTCCAGTGGTGTGTTTTGGTGTGTCTGTGACCTTAATATGATTTTAGGCAGCCTCTCTGCTAATGGGTGGGGTTGTGTTCCTGTCTTGCTAGTTGTTTGGCGTATGGTGTCCAGCACTGAAGTTTGCTGTTCATTGAGTGGAACTGGGTCTTCACATTGAGACTGACATCTCTGGGAGAGCTTTCACTGTTTGATATTATGTGGAGCCAGGAGTTCTCTGGTAGACCAATGTCCTGACCTCAGTTCTCCCACCTCAGAGGCACAGGCCTGACAGCAGTCCAGAGCACCAAGATGCTGTCAGCCACATAGCTCAGAAGAAAATGGAGAAGAAAAGAAAGAAAGAAAGAAAGAAAGAAAGAAAGAAAGAAAGAAAGAAAGAAAGAAAGAAGGAAGGAAGGAAGGAAAGAAAAAAGAAAGAAGGAAGGAAAGAATAAAATAAAATAAAGTTATTAAACTAAATTTTTTTAAATATTAAAAATTAAAAAAAAGTTTTTGAGTAGTAAAAAAAAAGAGAGAGCAACCAATCCAAAAAGAAAAAAGAAAAAGAAAAAATGGACAGAGAGAACTCTAGGACAAATGGCAAAAGCAAAGCTTTCCAGACAAAATCACACAAAGAAGCATACACATAGACACAAAAAGAGAAAAAGGAAATATATATATATATATATTTATTTATTTATTTATTTATTTATTTATATATAAAAAATAAAGGAAGAGAGCAACCAAATCAATAAAGAAATCTATGAATGATAATAAACTGTAAATACTAAACTAGGATAAACATAAAACCAGAAACAAATCAGATGCAGAAAGCAAATCCCAAATCTACAGTTGCTTCCAAAGTCCACAGCCTCAATTTTGAGATGATTCATTGTCTATTCATGTATTCCAGAGATGCAGGGTACATCAAGTTGTTGGTGGGGATTTAATCCATCGCCCCTGAGGCTACTGGGTGAGATTTCCCTTTCTCTTCTTTGTTTGCACAGCTTCCGGGCTTCAGCTTTGTATTTGGACCCGCCTCTGCCTGTAGGTCATCTAAGGGCATCTCTTCTTTGCTCAGACAGGACAGGGTTAAAGTAGCAGCTGATAAGGGCACTCTGGCTCACTCAAGCTGTGGAGAGGGAAAGGTATGGAATGTGGGGTGAGCCTGTGGCTGCAGAGGCCACTGTGACATTGCAACAGTCTGAGGCATGCTGTGTGTTCTCCCAGGGAAGTTTTCCCTGGATCACGGGACCCTGGCAGTGGCAGGCTGCACAGGTTCCTAGGAGGGGAGGTGTAGATAGTGACCTGTTCTCATACACAGGTTTCTTGGTGGCTGCAGCAGCAGTCTTAGCATTTAATGCCTGTCTCTGTGGTCTGCGCTGATAGCCATGTCTCACACCATTCTCTGGAGCTCATTTATACAGTGCTCTGAATCCCCTCTCCTCATGCACCCCAAAACAATGGTCTCTTGCCTGTTAGGCAGGTCCAGACGTTTTCCCGGCCTCCCTCCTGGCAAGCTGTGGCGTACTAGCCCCCTTCAGGCTGTGTGCACGCAGCCAGCCCCAGTTCTCTCCCTGGGACCTGACCTCCGAAACCCGAGCCTCAGTTCCCAACACTTACCTGCCCCGGCAGGGGAGCAGACAAGCCTCTGGGGCTGGTGAGTGCTGGTTGGCATCAATCCTCTGTGTGGGAATCTCTCTGCTTTGCCTTCTGAACCCCTGTGGCTGCGCTCTCCTCAGTGGCTCTGAAGCTTCCCCCACCCCGGCCACCCCGTCTCTCCACCAGTGAATGGACTTCCTAGTGTGTGGAAAATTTTCCTCCACAGTTCCCTCCCAGAGGTACAGGTCCTGTCTCTATTATTTTGTCTCTGTTTTTTCTTTTGCCCTACCCAGGCACATGGGGAGTTTCTTGCGTTTTGGGAAGTCTGAGGTCTTCTGCCAGCATTCAGTAGGTGTTCTGTAGGAGTTATTCCACATGTAGATGTATTTTTGATGTGTTTGTGGGGAGGAAGGTGATCTCCACGTCTTACTCTTCTGCCATCTTGAAGGTTTCTCTCAACCCAATTTTTTTTTTTAATGGAAGTGTAACTCAATAGACATTCCTCCAAATAATATGTGAAAATAACCAGTATGTACATATAAACATGTTAATATTATTACCATAATACCCAATAAACCTGTACTTTGGTATTTATTCAAGATAAATGAAAGTTTATGCTCACCAAAAAACTTATACACAAATATTCTTAGTAGCATTATTCACAATAGCCACAAACTGGAAATAATTCAGATGTTCATCAAATTATAAATGAATAAAAAATATATCTGCTTACACAATGAATTATTATTCAGCAATAGGATGTAGTACTGACAAGTGCCAAGACATGGATGGAGCATGAAGACATTGTGCTAAATGAAAGAATGCATCACAGATGAACACATAGTATATAATTTCATTTACATGAAGTGTTCAAAATCAACAAATCCATGGAGACTGAAATTTGATTAGTGATTGCTTAGGTTTGGGGAAAGAGGAAAGGGAAGCAACTGTTGATGGATATGGGGTTTCTCTTCTGGTTGGTGAAAATTTTACTTCATTTGTGGCAGTGGTTGAACAACTTTGTGAATATACTAAAAACCAATGAATTAAATACTTTAGAAAGGTTAACTTTATGTTTTATAAATTATATCTCAATAGTATATTTAAATAATTAATAGAAATATGTTCTAAATAACAATGATAATTTGACAATTTTTTTTGATAATTAGCTAGATAAAACAAATTAAAAATACACAGCTTACCAAAACTGTCACAGAAGAAATAGAAGATCTAAATTAAAAATATGAAAATATAAATGATTGTTTAAGAAATTAAATCTCTAATTAAAATTTTTCTATGAAGAGAACTCCAGGCACAGAGTTTCACTGGCAAAGTCTACCAAATAAAAAATAAATAAAAGCTATATTCCACAAACTCTTTTAAAGAAAAGAGAAAGTGGTAACACTTCTCAACTCATTTTTATGATTCCTGCATAACCCTATTATAAAAATCTTACTAAGATACTTTTAAAAAGAAGTTAGAGATCAATATTATTCATGAAAATAGAGTAAAAATCCTAAACAAAATATCAGCAAACTTAATTGAACAATTTTTTAAAGTATTGCATTTTAAAGTATAATGAAAATAGAAATTTTTTAATGTAAAAATAAATTTATTATCAAAATAAAGAAGAAAAAATTATATCAACATATTTGGGAAAAGCACTTGCTAAAATTCAATATCCATTCATCTTTAAACTAAAAAAGAAAGTTTTTAGCAATTTAAGAACTTGCCCAATCTGTGTACCTAAAATAAAAAATAGATAAAATATAGATAGACAGACAGATAGACAGGGGGAGAGAAAAAGAGAGAGAGAGAGAGAGAGAATATCTAAACACACACCTGCCACAGTATGCTTTCACATTTTTTCTATGACCTGGTATAGCTGTGGCCCTTGCACTTAATCACTTGGAGGGCTTGTTAGACCACTGGTTACTGGGTCCCATCTCCAAGGGTGTCTGATGCAGTATGTCTGAGGTGGGGTCCAAGAATTTGCATTTCTACAGGTCTAGGGACTGCACTTTGAGCCTAACTGTGGTTTCGTATAAATAACATTGGATTGTATGTGATTTAAAGGTTAGGTAAACTGCTGTAAAGCATTTTTTTATATAGTGTGGAGAAAAGGGAACCCTCCTACACTGTCAGTGGGAATGTAAATTGGTGCAGCCACTATGGAGAAAGTATGGAAGTTCCTTAAAAACTTAAAATAAAACTACCATATGATCATCCTGGGCGTATATCTGGACAAAACTATAATTCAAAAAGGTACATGCACCCTATGTTCACTGCAGCACTATTTACAATAGCCAGGACATGGAAGCAACCTAAATGTCCATCAACAGATGAATGGATAAAGAGGATGTGGTACATATATACAATGTAATACTACTCAACCATAAAAAAGAATGAAATAATGTCATTTGCAGCAACATGGATGGACATAGAGATTATCATACTAAATGAAGTAAGTCAGACGGAGAAAGACAAATATCGTATGATACCACTTACATGTGGAATCTAAAAAATGATACATATGAACTTATTTACAAAACAGAAATAGACTCACACATATGGGGGAAAAAGAAACCTTACGCTTACCAAAGGGAAAAGGGGGAAGGGATAAATTAGGAGTTTAGGATTAACAGATAAAAATTACTGTACATAAAATAGATAAACAACAAGGACCTACTATATACCACAGGGAATTATATTCAATACTTTGTAATAACCTATAATGAAAAGAATCTGAAAAAGAATAGCTATACATATGTATAACTGAATCACTTTGCTGTACACCTGAAACATTGTAAATCAATGTAATCAACATTGTAAATCAATGTAATCAACATTGTAAATCAATACTTCAATAAAAATAAGTAAAATCTCTCCTCGTATAGTCTCTGTTTAGTGATATCTTGCCAGTTATCTTTCCAACCTCTTGACTGATAACTGCCTTTTTTCAAAATTTCTATTTCTTTTGAAATTGTGATGTTCCATATTTTTCTACAAAATCATCCATTTCCTCTTTTTTGTCAAAGTTATGCAAAATAGTCTCATAATTTTGTTTTCCTACATTTTTAATTTTGTTTTGTTTTTTCTTATTCCTAATTTATTTTTTCCTTAACTGATTTTGTGAGAGTTGTCTATTCTGTTGGTCTTTAAGAACAAACAAAAACAGATTTTGTTTTAACCATTATTTTCTAAGTTTCATTTGAACTGATTTTTTTTTCAAAATTAACTCATTTTTTCTCTACTTTGCTTTCACTATTAATGTGGGTTCTTAGTTCCTTTATTACCAGTTTCTTTAATAATGAAGACATTTGAGGCTATAAATTTATGTCTGAGTATAATATTATTTGTGGCTTTTGGTGTGCGTTTCCTTTATTTATTGATTTCTAGATATTTGGTCATTTATGTTTAATTTCTTCTTTGAATCCTTGGGCACCCATAAATGCCTTTCTTCTGGCCTGACAGGAGAATGGTACCAGAACTGGGTGGAGGGTTCCTGGGGTTTTGGTCTATTTTCTTCAGTGATCTGTAAAGTTCTTCCACTGTCTTTAAGTTCCCACTTTTGTAGATTAGAAAAAAATCATTTTCCTTTGTTAATAAGTTGTTCTTGTAGTCTGAACACATGTGTTTCCTTTCTTCCTTGGACTTCAAAAATTTTCCAGAAAAGGCATCTATCTTTCCTAGAACCCAGCCTTTTAAATCAGTTAACAGGTTTTCTTAAATCAGTGAAAATATTCTCTATTAGTTGTTTAGCCATTGTCTCTTCTGCATCTGTTCTTTCTTCTCCTTCTGGATCTCTTACTATCCATATGTTAGACCTCCTGGATTTGTCCTCTGGTCTCTTGATTTCTTCCTCACGATTTCCATATCTTCATATTTTTCCTCTGAGAGAAATACTCCTTACCATTGGTCTTCCAGGCTACTGATTTGATTCTCTCCTGTTGTACCAGTGAACATGATCCCAGAAATGAGATGGAAAGAAATACAGGTACCCCAGCAAGTCCTCCAGAGCCAGAAAGCTCTGACAGTTCTTCTCAATATGGAAACTTGTACACACAAACACTTACTTATTCAAGACTCCAAATTCACACACACAGACACACACATACACCCTCCACACTTCTACAAGGGGATTCTGGGTCTCTGAAGGCCAATTCTGTCTCTGGGACCTTAGTCCTCACCCCAGGACTTGGCTGCTTGTCCCCAAGCAGTTCTCACAGGAAAGCACAATCCTAAGAATGTTCTCCCCAACATGGATACTGACAGAACACTTAGCCCAGTGTATGCCTTCTCATCCTGACTGGCACAGCCATGCCTCCAAGGAAGCGGGAGCAAAAGCCCCCTTCTCACTGAAGCTCAGCCCTTTTCAAGTTTGAGTAGCCTCTTTAATCACAAGCAGTTGTACAGCAAACCCTAATGGGCCTGCTGGATAATACTCTGACCTCCACTAACCAGATACTGACAGCCAGTTACCCAAGGAAGTCACTCTGGGGACAGGGAGACGGGGTCAGAAAAAGATTAATCCCCCACAAAGACACTTCGGGTGGCCCTTTTAGCTGAAGGGAGGATGCAAAATTGGGCAGTGAGGAAGCACAGCTAAAATAATAAAAATGGTTCCTTGGTCCTCTGTACCAATGTGTTCATGTTTGCTCTGCTTAGAGTCCACCTAACCTGCACCTCCTCTATCCCATGCCTGTTATGTACTGGGCACCTGGAACATCTTATCTCACTTGGTCTTTATAACACTGTAGAAATAAGTTATTATTGCCTCCACTTTTGAGTCACTAGAAGGCAACACAGTGTCCAAAGACTGACTGGCTCAACCTTCTTCCCACAGACAATGCTGATAATAGAAATTGATGCTAGAAAGCTAGGACATATTTTTTGAACAGAGTAGGTGCTCAGAAGTCCAGATACGTGGGTAGGCATCTGTTATGGCTCTTACATTTCCTAATGTTTTTCTTTAAGGTGCATGGTTTTTGTTAGCCTGTGGAGTGGTACTTTTCCCAACCTCTTTCACTTTCCAAATCACTCTAATAGCCATCATTTCCTCAGGTCTTCTGCAATCTCTGTGAGCCAAGAGGATAAGGTGTCTCTCACTTAATCTGTCCATAGGAGGAACATGAAGCCAAAGAGGTAAGATTATTTGTGAAAACCCTCACACCTATGGGGTAGCATCGCCGAGGCAGGAGCTACACGTGCCCCACCACACCCAGAACCTTACCGCTTTTAGTTTACACGCACCCACACAGAGCCAACAAGTGATGAGAGCACCTCCTGAGCCACATCAGCCCACCTGACGTTCAAAACTAATATTATTTAAGCTTCTAACAGTTTCTATTTAATTTTCAGATTAATCCACTAGTCTTTAGGCTTTCTGGAAGATTCATCATTTGCCCTCCAAATACTTGCTCTGAGGATGGGAAAGCTAAGCCGGCTGGCATTAGATCACAAAGAATGTTATCTCCAGTTAAGACATCAAGAGGTGTACCCAGATTCAAAGAACTTCCAATTTAATCATTACGACACCTAATAATCTTATTTCTTTCTTTCAAAGATAACCAAGCAGGCAAAGGTGAAATTTGGCTTCCCCTGTTTAATATTTCAGTTACAAACCAGTGAAAATGAGAGTCAAGAAAGCAAACAGGGACCTCCTGCTGAGCCATTGTCCATCAAAAATTGAAATTACATTAATGTATTTTTTCTTTTTTCTATATGTAAATTGCTAAGAGAGTAAATCTTAAGAGTTCTCATCACAAGGGGAATTTTTTTTTCTTTTATATTGTATCTATATGTGATGATGGATGTTCACTAGATTTATTGTGGTAATCATTTCATGATACATGTAAGTCAAATAATCATGCTGTACACCTTAAACTTATACAGTGCTATATGTCAATTATATCTCAATAAAAATGGAAGAAAAATTAAATGAATGAACAAACGTTATAGAAAAAGAAGTCTTTTTTAACATATGAACATAGTCGCTGGGATGAACCCTCCCAAAGAAATGGCATGGGAGACTTTCTGTTTCCCTTGTAGCAAAGCCAAATAGGAAGCCATGTGGTTTACAGCTACTTGCAGCCCTCTTAGCCATGTTAATGTCCGTTAGAAATAATAATAATAATATATATATATATATACACACACACACACATACAAATATATATGCACCCACACATATATATATACACACATACAAACAACATATACACAAACACACACACACCCCATAAAATCAAGTCTCAACCAGCAGGCCTCCAGCTCTCTGTGCTAACTCCATCCACGTCATTTATTCCATATCTCAGGTTTCTGGATGACAGCTAATGTAGATTTGTGTGTCTCTAAGATGTATTCTCCTTACTAAAGGATACAACAAGATTGTTTATCACTGAGAGGTTAACATACAGAAAAGGAAGAAATAGACATATTTTGCTAATTGAAATGAGAGGTGCATAAAATATGAATTATGAGTGTTTCTGTTCTCACAGACACCCTAGAGCCTCAGTTTGCACATGGTCTCTTGTTTTTCCTTGAAAACACATGCTGGTGATGCATGGCAGAGCTTTGGATTCAATTATCAACACTGGGAAGTAAATTGGCTTTTCAACAAAGGCAATAAATAATCTATACATGGTTTAATGTAAAGCAATGAATATCTTATTCTTAGCAAAAAAATGTGTCCTTTCATGAAAACACTTACACAAGCAACACAGAGCTATCTCTATGGCAGGTTATTTTTGAGAATCTTTATATTTTCTTTAAAGGGGTTGGAAGAGAAACCACTTAAGCAATGCACAGTACAGTGGGGCCCCTGGTGGCAAATCACACCTCTAATGAAGGCACCAGCCTAACAGACCATCTGTGAAACAATGTTGAGATTCAATTGAAAATGGTTTCCTGGCACTATGTGCAAATGTGCTTGTATTTCTCCTGCTTGGGGCCATCTACCCTACTGTTTTTGCTTTTCTTTGGAGCAGCTAATGTGTATGATTGCAAACTCCTTAAACACAAAGCCATTTTTAAAATAACATATATTAAGCCTGTTTATATCCTATATTAAAGAAAATCATGTACCCAGTTCTTAATGAAGGCAATAATGACTTTGACAGATGATACAAGCTGCCCTAGGAAATGGGACTAGTCACATTAGGATCGATTTTCCCATGGTTCCTTCTTTGGCTGCAGCCAAGGTCTAGCAAGGACAGTTAGGATCCCCAGGGTGAGGGAGGGAGAATTCTTCTCTCTGGAACACCAGGGGCTACAGAGACAAAGAGCATTGGTGACTGAAATTACATAGGAACTCATCCTTTTATTGATAAAAGAAATGACTGGAAAAGGCCCCAGTTAAGCAGAAAGACTGAGTGGGGAGCATCCCTTCTCTATGCTCCACCGTAGGGTGAAGTGTCTTGCATGACTGTATTTGAGTGACTGTGGTTGCCATTCCTGGTGGCTGTCCTGGAATGCTATTCCTTTTGGCTATAAGTCTCAACCCCATGATCACAGCAATGGCCTAGTGACCCAGGTCTGGACAAATGATAATACTCCACTTTCTCAAACACAATGACAGCTCTGGGTGTGTGTATATATATATATATATATATATATATATAT
>NW_006788189.1:180211-182404 GCF_000442215.2 Lipotes vexillifer
ATATATATGTAACCTAGGCAGGGCCAGTCAAAGGAATAATTCATTTTTTGACAGAATTGGGAAATATTGGGGAAAATAAATCTGGGGAAGCAAGCAGCTAACTTCCCCCACTACCTGAAAGAGTCCATCAGCAGAATGAGAAGGGAAACAGCACAGAAAAAGAAGAATAAGGAGATAGATAAATACAGGGTGAGAAGAGGATATAAGGCCAGAGAGCATCAGCTTGGGTTCCTGGATTGAGCAGTGCCTGAAGCTAAACCTCTCTGTGGACTTCTCCGTAACATGAGTCCACATATCACCACTTTGTTCATGCAGTTTTGAGTTGGGTTTTCTTTCCTTACAACTGAAAAGAGTCCTGACTAATCAAGTTCTAGTTCCTGAATACAGGGAGGCAGAAGGAAGACCTCTAGGGGCCTCTGTTTTAGACAGTACACACTGCAACACTTACTGAGGCTTTTTGACAAAAGCTGGCGCAAGCTCCAAAATGATCAAAACAATGTCACCACTCCCTGCCCTCCACCCCTAAGTCTATTCTATAACATTAAAAGTGGAATACTAGAAAGAAAGCAATAAGACCAACCTACAAGCTGCAGAATTAGATTATAAACCCAGTTCTCAAAAGCCTTACTAATAAAGCAAGAGCAAAACCATCATTTGGTATCTTCATGTTGTGAAGAGGGACAGTTTCCCGGGAGGACAACAGCTTCTGACCAAGGATTGGAGAAGCAGAAGAAAGGGAGACAGGAGGCAGGAGCCAGGGTCACAGATCAGGTACAGGACCAAGGAAGGAAGTCTGGATAAGTCTCCAAAGACCAAAGACTAAGAGAGAAAAATCCAAGCCAGGAATTCACAGATAGGAGCAAAACAGTGAAAAGCACATCAAGAACAAACACAGCTGGCCTTGGGTGATTGACTAAATGGTGTCGTCTGCACCTGGCCCGTGCAAGTCCTCAGCCGAATGGTGCTGGACCTACAGGGGTGAGAAGAGAGGGAAGGGTAGAGAATGAACAGGCCATTGGTGTACTGGAACAAAGACATTAAGCAAAGCCCTTGATAGACTCAAATGAAACACCGAAGCCCCTAAAGAGCGCAGACATTAACATCTGGAAATAGACTTGGGTGATTTAAGAAGGAGCATGCTGCAGAGAAATCACTGGTCCACATCCCAGTTTCCTCTGGGATGCCTTCACCCAAGAGTGACAATCAATTCTCATGAGGGCAACAAGCCTCGTCTGATGGACATTGACCCTGCAGCGTTACAGGAATTTTCATGGAAAGATTGTGATTATACTGAGCATAGAGGTCACTGCACCATGATGAACCTCTGGTCTGGAATATATTGCCTCAGACAGCCATCCAGATCCTCTTCAATCTGCAATCAACATAGCAGAAGCCTACAGCAATCACAGGGAATTCCAGAGAGTAGATTTTCTCTATAATCCACCATGTCACACTTGGAGAGTGACCACAGGATGGACATCTACCTCCTGCTCGTGTCCCTTGCAGCACACGAGACAGCATCCCAGCAGAAAAGACTGCATGGTTGTTCTATGCCAGAAGAGAAGGATGGATTGGAAATGAGTTTCTGTGGGCAAGCCTGGCATGTCTGTGGGCTCATGTCACCCATGGGTGAGCTGCTCAGTGGCACCAAAGAAAAAAGGACATCAGGGCATCAAAAGCCCCTAAGCAATTCCTGGACAAACAAATTGAGTGACACTCAATAAAATGATATGCACCATTTTCTGAACAGCTTTCTTAACTATGGAGAAACTTTTGGAAAGTATAAACAAGTGCACCGGGGTGTAAGCAAACAGAAATCAGCTAGGTGGGACCACGGGGGTCAGGGGGGAAGAAGAGGAGTATGTGTAGCCCTGAGCACTTCTGTGCTCTCTCAGCAAGTCACCACACTCTCTGAGCCTCCCTCTCTTCAACTGGAAACTAGAGGGAGGGTGGCTGGTCTCACACCCAATGAGGATCTGGGTCTCTTCTTATTTGGATGCTGATACCACAAATACACTAAGCCTCTGCGGTGAGGGGTCACCACCTGCGTGCTCCAGGCTGTCTTGTAGTCGAGGCACGATGCTTTCACAAACTGGGTGTGCCCACACTTTTCTACACAGAACCTGAAAAGGGAACTGGGCTAAGCAATTACAAGGTCTAAGTATTCGGGGAGCTCTGGAAAGTTTCCTGCTG
>NW_006788189.1:182417-187318 GCF_000442215.2 Lipotes vexillifer
TGCTGACCCTCAAAATACTTCTGTCCTTTGCCATAAATTTCATCATCAAGCCATAGACATGAAATCAGGTTGGCCCAGGTTTCTAAGAGGCTGTACCACTATCAACTCTGGTCACTTGGGCAAGTACTCACTTTTTTTTTATTGGGGTATAGTTGTTTTACAATGTTGTGTTAGTTTCTACTGTACAGCAAAGTGGAGTTTCCTGTGCTATACAGCAGATTCTCATTAGTTATCTATTTTATACATATTAGTGTATATATGTCAATCCCAATCTCCCAACTCATCCCCCAGTCTCCCCCCTTGGTGTCCATACATTTGTTCTCTACATCTGTGTCTCTATTTCTGCCTTGCAAACCAGTTCATCTGTATCATTTTTCTAGATTCCACATATATGCTTTAATATACGGTATTTGTTTTTCTCTTTCTGACATACTTCACTCTGTATGACAGTCTCTAGTTCCATCTACATCTCTACAAATGACCCAATTTCATTCATTTTTATGGCTGAGTAATATTCCATTGTATATATGCACCACATCTTTTTTATCCATTCATCTGTTGATGGACATTTAGGTTACTTTCATGACCTGGCTATTGTAAATAGTGCTGCAATGAACACTGGGGTGCATGTGTCCTTTTGAATAATGGTTTTCTCTGGGCATATACCAAGTACTCACCTTTTATGAACCTCAGATTGCATTTCTGAAAATGGGTAATAATATCCAATGGAGTCGTGAATATGAAAGTTTCATAAACCATAAAGCATTAAACAAATGCCATCACCAAAGTTACTATTCAAAAACAATAAATAGTTCAATACCTCTTAGGATGAACATTGCTGAGGCAGGAGTAATACAAGCTTATCCGTCATTTATTCACAGAATTACAAAATATTAGACCCAGAGATAACCTGTCAAGTTTTTCCAGTTCAACCCCTTAACCTCATAAAAGAGGAAATTAAAGCCCAGGAGAGGTCAAGTGACCAAAATTACATGTCAAACAACAACCACCTGACCCTCTGAAGTCCCAGAGCAGAGTGTCCACATAGCCTTTTTGCTAGTTGGGAATCAGGCCTCCTTAGAATGTTAAACATGAGAGAATCATGAGTGAGAGACAAGACTCGTTAGATCAAGGCACCAACAGCTGATCTCACTGCTCTGTGCATCAACTGGGAATGTCCATTTGGAGGCGCCATCACAGTGAACCGAGCAGGCTTCCAGTCATCATGGATCAGGGTTCAATCCCCAGCATGGAATCTCTCATCATGGATTTCTCATGTATTCAACCCTGGCAATCATAATGGCTTGATTGGGCTGTGGTGAGGGTTAAATTAAATGAGGAAGTTGACCGTGGAATCTAGCTGATTTTGTATTCTAATCACAGGAGCCTTCTGGAGACTTCCAGGACAGTCATGCAGCAGAGGGGTGGAGGCTGAGCGTGACAACAGTTACATGCAGCTGGGGTGAGGGTGTCTAGGTCGGGGTGGGACTCGGGAACTGCTCCCAACCCCTCCTAGACACCCAGACCCCTCCAGACTCCACCCCCACCCCCATGAGCAGACATCAGATTTTAGAAAACCAGGCACTTACATAGACAAAGCTGAGAAGTAGTGGCAGTTGGGCCCCTACCAAGGGCAGAAGGGACTTCCAGCCCCATCTACAGAACAGCTTCTGGACCCAGGTAAAACCTGGGAAGAACCTAGGAGAACAGGCCTTCCCTTTGCAGGGAGGTGGAACAGTCTACCCTCAGGTAGCACTATTTCACAGGAAAGCCCCGAAACCCTTAGAGAGAAGTTCACTCTGTCCAGCCCACTGATGGGGCTCAGGGGCTGGGCCTACATGGGCTCCAAACCTGTCACTTCTGCCCCAGAGATGTCTCTTCTAGTCCAGATCCAGGTCAGTCCAAGCAGCTGACCACAACCAAGGCCTTAACGAGTGGAAATGGCAGAGAAAAGTCATGCCTCGGAGACTAGAAAAAAATAGAAAATCATTATTAAATGAAAGGTCACCCCACCAAATTTCAGACTAAGTTGTTCAAGATAGCAGCAGCCAGCCTCAGTCTTTGGGGTCTTTGGGGACAGTGCCAGGGCTCTGTCTGTGCCTACAATCTGCAGAGGTCCTACTCCAGCCACTGCTAATTATTCATTTCAGACCCCTCCCCTGAAATGACGGTTCTTACATCCATCCACTGACCATGAGAGTGGTTTGGTTTCTTTTAAATGATGCTGCTGAGAACTACCCTCTCTCTCCAAAGACAGGGGACAGCAGAATCTATCAAAACATGTTCCATGAGATACCATTTGGTTGGGATGTTACTAGGTTACTCTAGTAGACTCAGGGAAGCTTGGTGCTGGATATACCATAGAACGGAAAAATGCCACTGATCTCCCGAAGACTGTGCTCTTCTGAGTACTTACAAAGACAGGGGTTCAGTCAGCTGTTAAATAGCAGTAAGGGTTAAAAAAAAGGAAGTGGGGTAGGTGAGGTAAAACCATAATCTCTGTATTCAGAGTCTCTCACATTTCAGCTATGCCAGTTAATAGATCTGTGACCTTGTAAATGTATTTAATCTCTGATTCTCAGTTTCCTACCCTATAAAATATGGATAAGGAAGCCTACCTATAAGGTCATCAGGAGAATGACAGAAAATTTATATAAAGCATTTATTTCAGTTTCTGTCACATAAGTGCTCAGTAAATTATACTTTCAATAATAATTCCATCTCCTCCTCCCCTTCCTCGCTCTCCTCTTCCTCCCTAAAATCAAATCAAATGTTGCCTGAAATATTCTGTCCCTTTGCCCCAGTTCTGCCTTTTAAGACCCCACAAGAGCAGCAGAGCCACGGGAAAAATAACCAGCCAAACCTAGGTTTAAATTCTGGCAGTTATGCCTGGTTGCTAATTTTCTTAAAAGGTAAAGGTAAACATACAAATTCTCTTCTTATAAACAACCAACCAAAAAAAAGGAAAAAAAACCTATTTTGTAGGCAAATACAGCTCAAACAAAGCTTGCTAAAATTGGCAAAACATTTCATGTCTGGTTGAGAGGTAATGTAAGAAATGTATTCAGTTCAGGCAATATGTAAAGATTTTATAAAGCAATTAGAGAACCAGCCAAATAAATACAGTTGACCTTTGGACAACACAAGAGTTAATCTGCTTATAAGTTATAGCTGGCCTGCCTCCCCGGTTCCTAGCATCCATGGATTCAACCTACCACGGACCATGCAGGACTGTAGTGTTTACCAGTGAAAAATATCTACATGTAAGTGAGCCCGTGCAGTTCAAACCCGAGTTGTCAAAGGTCAACTGCACTCATACGTGGAGGTTGTTTCTCCTCTCGATCTGCATGTTCTGGTTTCAGCACTTGTTCTTTTTGTGTCACTGATTGATCGCTCCCATTTCTGAAAAAGCAAGTCATCCAGGGACAGGAACCACAGAGACACCCAGCTTTGAGTCTCCAGAATGTGGCAAATAATCTCTTCTTAGCAGGTGACAGCAGACATCAACTCCAGTAGAAACATCTCGGCGTGTTGAAGTCTTGGCTCAGATGACCCTTCTTTCTCTAACACAGCTTCATTCATTCCTTCCACAGGAATGGCCCTCATTAAACTGACCCTCCAAGCCAGGGCCACTTAGAGCAGGGACAAACTCTCTTCCCAAATTGGGTCAGCTAGAGCCCCTTATCTGATCATTCTGATTTGGAACCCACAATGAGAATTGAACCCCTGGAGGAGAAGCAACAGTGACATCCACCTGTGAGCTGCAGGCTGCCACATCCCCCATCATGCTCCAAGAGACTGAGAAAGCTGGGAGGCACTGAGAGGTAAAGAAATGATAAGTAGGAGGAGCTTCAAGACGGTGTTAGATTAAGACGCGGAGATCACCTTCCTCCCCGCAAACAAATCAGAAAAACATCTACATGTGGAAAAACTCCTATAGACACCTACTGAATGCTGGCAGAAGACCTCAGACCTCCCAAAAGGCAAGAAACTCCCCATGTACTTGGGTAGGGCAAAAGAAAAAAGAATAAACAGAGACAAAAGGATAGGGATGGGACCCGCACCACTGGGAGGGAGCCGTGAAGGAGGAAAGGTTTCCACACACTAGGAAGCCCCTTCGCGGGCATAGACTGCGGATGGCGGAGGGGGAAAGCTTCGGAGCTGCGGAGGAGAGCCCAGCCACAGGGGTGTGGAGGGCAAAGAGGAGAGATTCCCGCACAGGGGACCGGTGCCAACCGACACTCACCAGCCCGAGAGACTTGTCTGTTCACCCGCCGGGGCGGGCGGACCTGAGAGTTGAGGCTCGGACTTTGGTCGGAGCGCAGGAAGAGGACTGGGGTTGGCGGTGTGAACACAGCCTGCAGGGGGTTAGTGTGCCACGGCTAGCCGTGAGTGCGTCCGGAAAAAGGTCTGAAACTGCAGAAGAGGCAAAAGACTTCTTCCTGCCTCTTTGTTTCACGGTGCGTGAGGAGAGGGGATTAAGAGCACCACCTTCAATGGTGTGTTAGTTTCTGCTTTATAACAAAGTGAATCAGTTATACATATACATATGTTTCCATATCTCTTCCCTCTTGCGTATCCCTCCCTCCCACCCACCCTCGTTATCCCACCCCTCTAGGTGGTCACAAAGCACCAAGCTGATCTCCCTGTGTTATGCAGCTGCTTCCCACTAGCCATCTATTTTATGTTTGGTAGTGTATATATGTCCATGCCACTCTCTCACTTCGTCCCAGCTTACCCTTCACCCTCCCCATATCCTCAAGTCCATTCTCTAGTAGGTCTGTGTCTTTATTCCTGTCTTACCCATAGGTTCTTCATGACCCTTTTTTTTTCCTTAGATTCCATATATATGCGTTAGCATATGGTATTTGCTTTTCTCTTTCTTTTTTTTTTTTTTTTTT
>NW_006788189.1:187435-284051 GCF_000442215.2 Lipotes vexillifer
GGCAGGTGGACTCTCAACCACTGCGCCACCAGGGAAGCCGTTTTTCTCTTTCTGACTTACTTCACTCTGTATGACAGACTCTAGGTCCATCCACCTCACTACAAATAACTCAATTTCGTTTCTTTTTATGGCTGAGTAATATTCCATTGTATATATGTGCCACATCTTCTTTATCCATTCAACCGATGATGGACACTTAGGTTGCTTCCATCTCCTGGCTATTGTAAATAGAGCTGCAATGAACATTTTGGTACATGACTCTTTTTGAATTATGGTTTTCTCAGGGTATATGCCCAGTAGTGGGATTGCTGGGTCGTAAGGTAGTTCTATTTTTAGTTTTTTAAGGAACCTCCATACTGTTCTCCATAGTGGCTGTACCAATTTATGATGTTAAAAAAAAAAAAGGCAAATGATTTGATTAGACATTTCATCAAACAAGTTATGAATAGCTGAAAAAGATATGAAAAGATATGGAACATCATTAGTCATTAGGGAAATGTAAATCAAAATCCCAATTAGAAACTACTACATATCCACTAGAATGGCTATAATAAAAAATACAAATGGTACTAAGTTTTGGGGATGCAGAGAAAGCAGACCACCTGTGCATTGTTAGTGGGAACATAATATGGTACAGACACTTTGGAAAATATTTTGCAGTTTCTTAACAAGTTAAACATAAATTTATCATATAATAGCCATTTTACTTTTAGGAATCTAACTGTAAGAGATAAAGATATATGTCCAAAAATATATGTCCACACAGAGGCATGTTGTAACTATTCATAGTAGAATTATCCATAATAAGAAAAAATTGGAAAAAATCCAAATGTCCATCACTTAGTAAATGGATGAACAAAATGTGATATATTTACACAATGGAATACTATTAATCACTTAAAAGGGACAAGCTATTGATACATGCTACAATATGAATACACCTTAAAAACATGCTCAGTGAAAGAAGCTACACAAAATGGACCACATATTATATGATTCCATTTATGAGAAATGTATAGAAAAGGCAAATTTACAGAGAAAGAAAACAGAAGAGTATTTGTTTAAGCCTGGGCATGGGAGAAGAGATTAACTGCTAATGAGTATCACAGAATTATTTGGATGATGGAAAAATTTTTAAATTGAATTGTGGTGATTGTTGCACAATTCTATTAATTTACTAAAATCATTGAATTATACACTAATAAGAGTGAATTTTATAGTATGTATACTACATTTCAATAAATCTGTTAATAAAAAAAAAAAGAGCACCGCCTAAACGAGCTCCAGAGACTGACGTGAGCTGCGGCTATCGGCACAGACCCCAGAGACAGGCATGAGACACTAAGTCTGCTGCTGCAGCCACCAAGAGGCCTGTGTGCAAGCAGAGATCACTGTACACACCACCCCTCCCGGGAGCCTGTGCAGCTCACCACTGCCAGGGTCCCGTGATCCAGGGACAACTTCCCCGGGAGAGCACACGGCATGCCTCATGCTGGTGCAACGTCACGCTGGCCTCTGCCGCCTCAGACTCACCCTACATTCCGTACCACTCCCTCCCCCCAGCCTGAGTGAGCCAGAGCACCCTAATCAGCTGTTACATTAACCCCATCCTGTCTGAGCTGGAACAGTGGCCCTCAGGCGACCTACACGCAAAGGTGGATCCAAATCCAAAGGTGAACCACAGGAGCTGTGTGAACAAAGAAAAGAAAGGGAAATCTCTCCCAGCAGCCTCAGGAACAGCGGATTAAATCTCCACAATCAACTTGATGTACCCTGCATCTGTGGAATACATGAATAGACAACAAATCATCCCAAATTGAGGTGGTGGACTTTGGGAGCAATGATTTTTTTTTTTCCATTTTCTCTTTTTGTGAGTGTGTATGTGTATGCTTCTGTGTGTGATTTTGTCTGTGTAGCTTTGCTTTTACCATCTGTCCTAAGGTTCTGTCTGCCCGTTTTTTGTTTGATTGTTTGTTTTACTACAGATTTCAGTGCTTGTTACTATTGGTGAATTTGTTTTTTTTGGTTTTGTTGCTGTCTTCTTTCTTCGTTTTTAAAAATTACTTTTTAATTTATTTTATATTTAATTACCTTTTTTATTGTAATTATTGTAATTTATTTTATTTTTTCTTTCTTTCCTTATTTTTTTCTCCCTTTTACTTTGAGCCATGAGGATGCCAGGGTCTTGGTGTTCCGGCCGGGCATCAGGGCTCTCTGAGGTGGGAGAGTCAAGTTCAGGACATTTGTCCACAAGACACCTCCCAGCTCCATGTAATATCAAATGGCAAAAGACTCTGAAAGATCTCCATCTCAATGCCAAGACCCAGCTCAACTCAACGACCAGAAAGCTACAGTGCTGGACACCCTATGCCAAACAAATAGCAAGACAGGAACACAACGCCACCCATTAGCAGAGAGGTTGCCTAAAATCATAATAAGGTCACAGACACACCAAAACACACCACCAGAAGCAAACCTGCCCACTAGAAAGGCAAGATCCAGCCTCATCCACCAGAACACAGGCACTAGTCATCTCCACCTAAAAGCCTACAAAATGCAGTGACCAACTGTAACCACTGGGGGCAGACAACAAAAACAATGGGAAATATGAACTGGCATGCTGGAAAAAGGAGACCCCAAACACAGTAAGTTAAGCAAAATTAGAAGACAGAGAAACACACACCAGTTGGAGGAGCAAGGTAAAACCCCACCAGACAAAAAAAATGAAGAGGAAATAGGCAGTGTACCTGAAAAACAATTCATAATAATGATAGTAAAGATGATCCAAAGTCTTGGAAACAGAATGAAGAAAATATAAGAAATGCTTAACAAGGACCTAGAAGAACTAAAGATCAAACAAAAAATGATGAACAATGCAATAAATGAAATTAAAATTTCTCTAGAAGGAATCAGTAGCAGAATAACTGAGGCAGAAGAACGGATAAGTGACCTGGAATATAAAATAGTGGAAACAACTACCACAGAGCAGAATAAAGAAAAAAGAATGAAAAGAATTGAGGACAGTCTCAGAGACCTCTTGGACAACATTAACACAGCAACATTTGAATTATAGGGGTCCCAGAAGAAGAAGAGGGAAAAAAAAGGGACTGAGAAAATATTTGAAGAGATTATAGTTAAAAATTTCCCTAGTAAGGAAAGGGAATAGTTAGTCAAGTCCAGGAAGCACAGAGAGTCCCATATAGGAAAAATCCAAGGAGAAGCATGCCAAGACACATATTAATCAAATTATCAAAAATTAAATACAAATAAAAAATATTAAAAGCAGCAAGGGAAAAACAACAAATAACATACAAGGGAATCCCCATAAGGTTAACAGCTGATCTTTCAGCAGGAACTCGGCAAGCAGGAAGCAAGTGGCAGGACATATATAAAGTGATGAAAGGGAAAAACCTACAACCAAGATTGCTCTACCCAGCAAGGATCTCATTCAGATTTGTTGGAGTAATTAAAACCTTTACAGACAAGCAAAAGCTAAGAGATCTCAACACCACCAAACCAGCTTTACAACAAATGCTAAAGAAACTCCTCTAGGCGGGAAACACAAGAGAAGGAAAAGACCTACAATAACAACCCCAAAACAATTAAGAAAATGGTAATAGGAACAAACGTATTGATAATTACTTAAATATAAATGAAGTAAATTCTCCAACCAAAAGACATAGACTGGTTGAATGGATACAAACCAAGACCCATATGTATGATGCCTACAAGAGACCCACTTCAGACCTACAGACTGAAAGTGAGGGGATGGAAAAAGGTATTCCATGCAAATGAAAATCAAAAGAAACCTGGAATAGCAATTTTCATATCAGGCAAATACAATTTAAAACAAAGACTATTACAAGAGACAAAGAAGGACACTACATAATGATCAAGGTATTGATCCAAGAAGAAGATATAACAGTTGTAAAAATTTATGCACCCAACAGAGGAACACCTCAGTACATAAGGCAAATGCTAACAGCCATAAAATGGGAAATCAGCAGTAACACAATCATAGTAAGGAACTTTAACACTCCACTTTCACCAATGGACTGATCATCCAAAATGAAAATAAATAAGGAAACACAAGCTTTAAATGACACATTAAACAAGATGGACTTAATTGATATTTATAGGACATTCCATCCAAAAACAATAGAATACACTTTTTTCTCAAGTGCTCATGAAACATTTTCCAGGATAGATCATATCCTGGGCGACAAATGAAGCCTTGGTAAATTTAAGAAAATTGAAATCATATCAAGTATCTTTTCCAACCACAATGCTATGAGACTAGATATCAATTACAGGAAAAACTGTAAAAAACACAAAGACATGGAGGCTAAACTGTACCTTACTTAATAACCAAGAGATCACTGAAGAAATCAAAGACAAAATCAAAAAATACCTAGAAACAAATGACAATGAAAACATGACGACCCAAACCCTTGGGATGCAGCAAAAGCACTTCTAAGACAGAAGTTTATAGCGATACAATCCTACTTAAGAAACAGGAAAAATCTCAAATAAACAATCTAACCTTGCACCTAAAGCAATTAGAGAAAGAAGAACCAAAAAAACCCAAAGTTAGCAGAAGGAAAGAAATCATAAAAATCAGGTCAGAAATAAATCAAAAAGAAATGGAGGAAACAATAGCAAAGATCAATAAAACTAAAAGCTGGTTCTTTGAGAAGATAAACAAAATTGGTAAACCATTAGCCAGACTCATCAAGAAAATATGGGAAAAGACTCAAATCAATAGAATTGGAAATGAAAAAGGAGAAGTAACAACTGGCACTGCAGAAACACAAAGGATCATGAGAGATTACTACAAGCAACTATATGCCAATATAAGGGACAACCTGGAAGAAATGGACAAATGCTTTGAAAAGCACAACCTTCCAAGACTGAACCAGGAAGAAATAGAAAATATAAACAGACCAATCTCAAGCACTGAAATTGAAACTCTGATTAAGAACCTTCCAACAAACAAAAGCCCTGGACTAGATGGCTTCACAGGCGAATTCTATCAAACATTTAGAGAAGAGCTAAAACCTATCCTTCTCAAACTATTCCAAAATATACCAGAAGGAGAAGCACCCCCAAATCCATTCTACGAGGCCACCATCACCCTGATACCAAAACCAGACAAAGATACTACAAAAAAAAGAAAATTAGAGATCAATATCACTGATGAACATAGATGCAAAAATCCTCAACAAAATACTAGCAAACAGAATCCAACAGCACATTAAAAGGATCATACACCATGATCCAGTGGGGTTTATTCCAGGAATGCAAGGGTTCTTCAATATATGCAAATCAATCAATGTGATACACCATATTAGCAAATTGAAGAATAAAAATCATATAATCATCTCAATAGATGCAGAAAAAGCTTTTGCCAAAATTCAACACCAATTTATGATAAAAAAAAAAAACCCTCCAGAAAGTAGGCATAGAGGGAATTTTCCTCAACATAATAAAGGCCATATATGACAAACCCACAGTCAACATCGTCCTCAGTGGTGAAAAATGAAACCATTTCCACTTAGATCAGGAAAAAGACAAGGTTGCTCACTCTCACCACTATTATTCAATATTAATTTGGGAAGTTTTAGCCACAGCAATCAGAGAAGAAAAAGAAATAAAGGAATTCAAATCAGAAAAGAGGAAGTAAAGCTGTCACTGTTTGCAGATGACATACTATACATAGAGAATCCTAAAGATGCTACCAGAAAATTACTAGAGTTAATCAATTAATTTGGTAAAGTAGCAGGATACAAAATTAATGCACAGAAATCTCTGGCATTCCTATACACTAATGACAAAAATTCTGAAAGAGAAATTAAGGAAACCCACCCATTTACCATTGCAACAAAAATAATAAAATACCAGGTATAAACGTGCATAAGGAGGGAAAAGACCTGTATGCAGAAAACTTTTAGACCCTGATGAAAGAAATTAAAGATGACACAAACAGATGGAGAGATATACCATGTTCTTGGATTGGAAGAATCAACATTGTGAAAATGACTCTACTACCCAAAGCAATCTACAGATTCAATGCCATCCCTATCAAACTACCACTGGCATTTTTCACAGAACTAGAACAAAAAAAAAAAATCACAATTTGTATGGAAACACAAAAGACCCCGAATAGCCAAAGCAATCTTGAGAACAAAAAATGGAGCTGGAGGAATCAGGCTGCCTGACTTCAGACTATACTACAAAGCTACAATAATTAAGACAGTATGGTACTGGCACCAAAACAGAAAGATAGATCAATGAAACAGGATAGAAAGCCCAGAGATAACCCACGCACATATGGACACCTTATCTTTGATAAAGGTGGCAGGAACATACAGTGGAGAAAGGACAGCCTCTTCAATAAGTGGTGCTGGGAAAACTGGACAGGTACATGTAAAAGTATGAGATTAGATCACTCTCTAACACCATACACAAAAAGAAGCTCAAAATGGATTAAAGACCTAAATGTAAGGCCAGAAACTATCAAACTCTTAGAGGAAAACATAGGCAGAACCCTCCATGATATAAATCACAGCAAGATACTTCTTGACCCATCTCCTAGAGTAATGGAGATAAAAACAAAAATAAAGAAATGGGACCTAATGAAACTTCAAAGCTTTTGCACAGCAAAGGAAACCATAAACAAGAAGAAAAGACAACCCTCAGAATGGGAGAAAATATTTTCAAATGAAGCAACTGACAAAGGATTAATCTCCAAAATTTACAAGCAGCTCATGCAACTCAATACCAAAAAAGCAAACAACACAATCCAAATTGAGCAGAAGAACTGAATGGACATTTCTCCACAGAAGATATACAGATTGCTAACAAACATATGAAAGAATGCTCAACACCATTAATCATTAGAGAAATGCAAATCAAAACTACAATGAAATAGCACCTCTCAACCCTCAGAATGGCCATCATCAAAAAAATCCTCAAACAATAAATGCTGGATAGGGTGTGGAGAAAGGGGAACCCTGTTGCACTGTTGGTGGGAATGTAAATTGATACAGCCACTATGGAGAACAGTATGGAGTTTCTTAAAAAACTAAAAAAAGAACTATCATACGACCCAGAAATCCCACTACTGGGCATGTACCCTGAGAAAACCATAATTCCAAATAGTCACATACCACAATATTCATTGCAGCATTATTTACAATAGCCAGGATATGGAAGCAACATAAGTTTCCATTGACAGATGAATGGATAAAGAATTTGTGGCACATATATACAATGGAATACTACTCAGCCATGAAAGAAATGAAATTGAGTTATTTTTAGTGAGGTGGATGAAGCTAGAGTGTGTCATACAGAATGAAATAAGTCAGAAAGAGAAAGACAAATATTGTATGCTAACACATATACATGGAGTCTAAAAAAATAAAAAAGGTCATGGAGAACCTAGGGGCAGGATGGGAATAAAGATGCATACCTACCAGAGAATGAATTTGAGGACACAGGGAGGGGGAAGGGTAAGCTGGGACAAAGTGAGAGAGTGGCATGTACCTATAAAGACTACCAAATGTAAAATAGATAGCTAGTGGGAAGCAGCCTCATAGCACAGGGATATCAGCTCGGTGCTTTGTGACCACCTAGAGGGGTCGGATAGGGAGGGTGGGTGGGAGTGAGGGAGATGCAAGAGGGAAAGGATATGGGCATATATGTATATGTATAGCTGATTCACTTTGTTATAAAGCAGAAACTAGCATGCCATTGTAAAGCAATTATACTCCAATAAAGATGTTTAAAAGAAATAAAAGAAAAAAGAAATGATAAGTACACAGAAGGTGAAGCTCTTTGCATGTGAAATAGATTCACAGGTACTGTTCATTTTCCTAAAAACATAGCTATACCTCTATCAGTCATCTATCTATCTGTGCCTGTGCACTCATATACATATGCTCATATATGTGTGCCTACATACATATGTGTGCTTGTGTGTAATTGCCCTTATTAGCTAAGGATAGGCTAAACCTGGGATTGCCAAACAATGGCCTATAGTGCAAATCTGGCCCCAACCTCTTTTTGTATATGAAGTTTTATTGGAACACAACCATGATAGGTAATGAGTAGTCATTCACATGTTGTCCATGATAGTTTTCAAGCTACAGTGGGATTGTGACAGAGAGCATATGGACCACAAAGCCTGAAATATTTATTATATGGCCTTTACCCACCCCTGATTTAAACAGTCTCCATTGTCATAAATAACTAATATCTTCAGAATATCCATATGTGCCCAGCGCCGTATCAGGTGCTATAAAAATGACAAGCATAATGTCATATATGCTTCTTGTGTTTAAGTTCTGTGTTTACAAGATGTGCAAACAATTCCATTCAAGAATGGGGAATTTTGATAACAGTGAACTGTTTTTCTTTCCTTTTCTCCTTATCTTTCTAAACAGCTAACACTTGCATATTTTCATAGAATACACAGCTCTCTTGTTGTTGAATAAATGCAATTCACTGTGGAATTAGTGGACCCTTCACTGTTTTCCCTAGTGAGTTTCTTCAACTATGTTCAATTCTTGACTGAGAGAGCATGTATAATGATTCAGAGTGTGGCACCTGGCCACAGACTGGAATAGGCATCCCACCTCCACAACTTGAAAAAGTTCCTTAATCTGAATGTGTCTCAGTTTCTTCAACTGTAAAATGGGGGTAATAACAGAATTGCTCCTGACACACAAAACATATTCAACTAGGATTAGCTGTTTTTATATTAGGGAAACTATGGCACCAAATATCAACATAAATAATTTGGAAACCTCAGTAATGTTCTAGGTGCTGTTGCAATCCCAGGGAAGACAAACTTCCTTTTTCCAAGGTGTCAGCTTATAAAATAGAGTTTAATAGGGTTTTCATTTATATGAGAAACTGTGAGCCCATGTTCTCCTCCAGAAATATCCTTGTATGGGCTGGATGCCCCTCTGCAGAAGGAACAGTGTAAGCTTTAATTGAACAATGGCTACCATCCCCATGCTGCTCCCACAAGCCACCAAGACACAGCTTTGCTGCTTCCCAGGCCAGTGTGCCTTCCAAAAAGCTATGACAACAGGGGGCCAACAGGGACCCACAAAACACCAGTCTGGTTATGATGGTGTGGCCATATCAGCAGGAGAAACAAAGGTTTCCTAAGTAGGCATGAATTACAAGTTCTACAAACTCAGTAAAATCCCTTTTATCTAAAAAGCAAATCCTTCCCCTGGTCCTTGTGACACCATCCTTTGCACAGCACACAACCAGCCTCTCCTAGTTCTCACAAACTTGCTTCAAACTGCCTTCCACTTACCAATCTACTTCCTCTTCCCACTCTTCCATTCACCCTCCCACTTCTCTACCAAATGAGCCCTTGCTCATATCAAGGACTCCAATGACCTCCGTGTTGCCAAAGGCTAAGGACATCTCACAGTCTTCGTGGTAGAGTATTGCCCAGTGGCTTTGACCACTTAGGGCTCCTTCCACCTGCAGATAGATACTCCTTCCTGAGCTCCACCACCTTACACTCTCCTGATTTCTGCTCACCTCACTGGGTGCTTTCTGAGCCTCCTTTCCTGGCTTCTTCTCCACCTGACTACTGTTTCAGGGGGTTGTGCTGGGACCTGTTCTCTCTCTGTACTCCCTTCCTTGGTGACCTTGCTTTGTTCTGTGGCTATACTGTTGTCTTACATATTTATATATGCACGCTTCCTTCTCCCATGACCTCCAGCTCAAATAAACAACTCAACTTCAGGGCCTGAGACATCTCAAACATAACGCACTCACCATGACACCCTTGATCCAGCCCTTCTGCCCATACACACCAACGTATTTCCACACACACATAATTAAAAGTTATCATTGGTTTCTGTCGTGTTCCTCATCCACACCCATCCAATCCATTAAAAGTCTTGTCTGTCTCTTGTGTTTCCCTCCCACATCCCTATCCCACCCTTCTAGGTTGTCACAAAGCACCGAGCTGATCTCCCTGTGCTATGCAGCTGCTTCCCACTAGCTATCAGTTTTACATTTGGTAGTTTATATATGTCCATGCCACTCTCTCACTTTGTCCCAGCTTACCCTTCCCCCTGCCTGTGTTCTCAAGAACTAACACACCATTATAAAGCAATTATACTCCAATAAAGATGTTAAAAAAATTAAAAAGTCCTATCTGGTTCTCTCTTCAAGGCACACTGCTCCATCCAGCAACCTCCTTGTCTTCTTCCATCCTAATAGTATAACCATCACCATGTCTTTCTGGGACTATTCTTATAGACTCCCTGACCCCGTTCATTTCCCATATAATTCATTCTCCAAAGAGCAGCCAGAAAGAGTTTTTAAATCAAAATCAGATCATATCACTCTCTGTTTAAAACCCATTAATGTTTCCCATTGCACTTGCAATAAAAGCCAATGATGGCCCTGCGTGAACTGGCTTCCTTCAACTTTCCAGCCTCTACTTATGTGGTTCAGACCCACTGCCCTAACCATAACTTTAATTTCCACCATCCTTTACCTCTCTGAAAATATTATTCTCATTGTTCAGGAGTCATCTCAACTCAAATATCCTCCTCTCAGTTAAATCTTCCCTGAAGATATTATCTAAGTGAGTCTCTCTTCTATGTGGTCTTTTATGACTCTAATGTCCTGTTTTATAGATTTCCTTTCTTTTCTTTCTTGTTATTGATTCTCATCCTCTTTATATTGATTTGGCTATTTTCCCTCCTCTTATCTTTCATTCTTTGTTGTTTATTAGTTATACACTCTATCATTTCATATGTTGGCCACAAAATTGAAGTACACATACTTACCCTAACAATATCCTTAATTTCTTGCCAATTTAAGGGATCCAGAATGTTTATCACCTGTCACTTTATTTAGTACCCCCCTTCCCCAATTATATTATTGTTAGGAGTTTTAGGACTAGTTTGACTTTTGAAACTCTAAAAATAGATTATTGCTAACGTTTCATACAGTGATGATTTATTTAGATTTTCTCCAGGTTTTTGTCCACTATTCCTTCTTTTACCTCACTGGGATCATTTTCCTTTTTCTGAAGTATATACTTTTGAAATCCTTTGAGTAGGGACTGTTTTACTGAATTCTGTTTTATTTTTTAATCTGTCTCATTTTTCTTTATTCCTAAAGAGAGTCTGCAGAATACACAAATCTATTTTGATGATTTGAAGATATTGTTACTCTGTATATGGGCTTCAATTATTTCCTTATTAACTATCTATCTAGTCATGTTCCTTTGAAGGTACCATGTCTTCTCTCTGCCTCCTTTTAAGACTTCTTTCTTTTTAGAGTTCTGCTGTTTTACTACACACTACTCTGTATGCTGCTTCAGGTTCACTGGGTTTCCTAAAACAGAGAGATGGAGCCTTTCATAAATTCTAGAAAGTTCACACTTATTATCTTTTTTGCGTTATTGTCTACTCTTCCTGTTCTCTCCTCCCAAGACTCTGATCAATATACTTGAAACCTCTCACTCATATCTTTTGTGCTCTCATAATTCCCATTTTCTTTGCCCTCTGGAGTTCATTCCAAGTGCATATCTTTATATGTTCTGGTCAATGACAATTTGCTATCTGGCATTACCTAGTCTTATGTTTAACACATTCCTAAGGTGCTGTTATTTTTAATAAGCTTTTTTAAAATTTTGAAATAAGTTTAAATTTACAGAAAAGATACAAAAATTGTGCACAGAGTTCCCATATACTCCTCACTCAGTTCCCTCATTGCTAACATCTTACATTACAATGGCACATTTGTCAACATTTAAAAACTGCCAACAATACAATACTACTCACCAAACTACAGATATTATTTGGATTTCACCAGTATTTCGATGAACATCCTCTTTCTGCTCCAGGAACCAATCCAGGGTATAACATTGTATCTACTCATTATGCTTCCTTAGCCTCCTCTAAACATTTCACAGGTTTTCCTAGTTTTAATGGTTTACAGGCTTGAGCCATACTGTCCAAGTAACCTGAAGAATGTCCTCCAGTTTGGTTTTGTCTGATGTTTCACGTTTGGTTTTGTTTGTTTGTTTGTTTTTATGACTAGACTAGATTGAATTTATAGGTGGAGTGCCCTTCTTGTCACATCCTACCTGGAGCTACACGACATCCACCGTCATCTCTGGGGATGTTAATCTTCATCACTTGCTTAAGGTGATGTCTGCCAGGCTTCTCCACTGTAAGTGATTATTTCCCCCTTTCCTGTTCTTCAGAAGCAGTCACTATGTCCATCCTCAAGGAGGGGTGCACATTCCTGAATTTTTAAATTCAATTGTTACCTTTTTTTTTTTTTAAGTTTTATTTGCTTCTTTTACAAACCTGGCTGGTCACTTTTGACTGTCTCTGATTTCTGTTTTTACTTTCAACCCCATATTTTATGTCTTTAAACATCCTTATTTTATGTTTTGTAGCTGGCAAGTCCAGCACCTGGAGGGTTTGCAGGTCTGATTCTGCAGTGTTTTGTTTCTGCTGACTTTCATGCATGGTGGCCAGTTTCCTCATATGTTTAAGGAATTTTACAGTTATGAGCTCAGGTTCCTTAGAACTTTATTTTTGAGAACTCCTTGAAGCTGATGTTTAAAATTATTGCTCCAGAGATAATTTCAGCTTGATTCTGACATTATCTATAAGTACTACCAACTTAGGTCTACTTTAAATTAAAATTTTCAACTTCCATCATCTCCGGACCTAGGCAACCACTAAGCTACCTTCTGTCTCTATAAATTTGCCTCTTCTGGACATTTCATATAAATTAAATCATACAAATGAGATCCTCTATGACTGGCTTCTTTCATTCAGCATAATGTTTTCAAGGTTCATCCAAGTTGTAGCATGTGTCAGCACTTTGTTTCCTTTGATTGGCAAATAATATTCCATTGCAAAGATAGACCACTTTTTATCAATTCATCAAGTCGTGGGCATTTGGATTGTTTCCATTTTTTGGCTAATATGAGTTATGTTACTATGAACATTTGCGTACAATTTGTGTGTGTGAGTGTGTGTGTGTGTGTACAAATGTTTTCATTTGGGGGTGTATATCTAAGAGTGATATTGCTGGACTGTATGGTAACTCTATGTTTAATCATTTGCGGAACTGCAAGACTATTTTCCAAAGGAGCTGAAACATTTCACATTACCACCATCAGTGTATGAAGGTTCCAATTTCTCCACATCTTCACCAACACTTTTTAATTCTCTGTCCTTTTAACTATAGCATCCTAGTAGGTGTGAAGTGGTGTCCCACTGAGCTTTTGACTTGCATTCCCCTAACGGCTAATGAAGTTGACCATCTTTTTACATGATTGTTGGAAATTTGTTTATCTTCTTTGCACAACTCTCTATACACATTGTTTGTGCCTTTTTAAAAATTGGGGTTTTGTCTTTTTATTATTGAATCTTATTTACTTATTCTTGGTAAAAGTCTCATCAGATATATAACTTGAAAACATTTTTTACCACTCTGAGTTGTCTTTTCTCTTTCTTGATGTTGTCCTCTGAAGCACACATATTTTCTTTTTTTTAAATTTATTTTATTTTTGGCTGTGTTGGGTCTTTGTTGCTGAGAACAGGCTTTCTCCAGCTGCGGCGAGTGGGGACTACTCTTCGTTGTGGTGCGCTGGCTTCTCATTGCGGTGGCTTCTCTTGTTGCGGAGCACGGGCCCTAGGTGTGTGGGCTTCAGTAGTTGTGGCAGGTGGGCTCAGTAGTTGTGACACATGGGCTTAGTTGCTCTGTGGCTTGTGGGATCTTCCCTGACCAGGGCTCGAGCCCTTGTCCCCTGCAGACAGATTTGTAACCACTGTGACACCAGGGAAGCCCCCATATTTTGATCTGTTTAAAAAATGTTCTCCTTTATCTCATGAATCACTGTTATATGAGTTATTTAAAGTCTATCTGACAATTCCAACATCTGAGTCGTCTCTGGGCTGGCTGCTTTTGATTGTATTTTCCCTTGAGAATTGGTCACATTTTCTGAAAATTTTAAATATTATGTTATGCGACTCTGGGTGGTGTTAAAATTCTCTGAAGAATGTTGGTTTTCTGTTGGTTTTACAGTCAGTCAACCCAATTAGGTTTAGATTGCATGTTCTTCCTTACCTCTGGGCATAGTGGTTCAGTTTTCACAGCCTTGGCTACGTGGTTGGGTCCATCCCTCACCTGTGCCACTCAGATCTGGTCCAGGATGAGGGCTGTGGTTTCATGGTGCTTCAGTCTTCAAAGCCTTTACCAGGCTTACCTGGGTATGTTCTATACAGGTTCAGCCTAGGGGTGGTTCATACATATATTAGGCTTCTCCAACTCCCCTCGCCCAGGTTTCCCCCCATACTGTCTACCTCCGGGGGCTCATTTTCCTCATTCCTCTAGCCAGAGAGACAGAGTTCTCTCAGTTTCCACAACCTGTACTGTGCTACATGACTGTGTCTGCCTTTGGAACAAAGTGGTGAGGGAAAAAAGAGAAAAAGTACATCTGGAATACACCCCACACTCTTTGTGAAACGCTCTTTTCCCAGTCCCTCTCTCTGATGGGATGATTTCCTCTTGCCTACTCCATGGTAGCACAGTGTGTGACTGGTAATGATCTTGGAGCAGAGCAGGAGAGAAAAATATTAGGAAAAGAACAGCTGTGAGGATTCTCTCCATGCTCCCAAGCTCACAGGGGGTTTCTTCTCTATCCTCTGTCCTGATAAACAGAACACTCTTGGAGTTTTTGCCAATAGCACTTGCTATATAGTTTCCCATTTTGATTTGTCTTTGGATGAAAACTGAGAATTAAAAGAGGAAAAAGAAAAAAGCCAGGAAACTCACAGTCACCTTCTTGGTCATTTTTCATGTTGGGAGTTTTGACTCGGCTTCCCAGTCTCTCTACTCTTATTATTTTTAGAGTTCTTAGGTAGTGGCCCTTTATATGTTGTCCAGTGTGTTTGGTTGTAACCACTGTGAAAAATAAGCTGCAATTAGCTTACTTCATTTTGGCCACAAATGGACAATTTTAAGGCACTTTTAATGATACATCACGTTCTTAATTCCTTGTTTGTTTATTGAATGACTCCCATCCCTGACTCAAAGGAGCACTTCCGTGCAGAAGGTTTGGTTCTTAATTCACTGCTATATTCCCAGCACTTAGAAAAATACCTGGTACATGGTAACTCTCAATAAGTATTTATTGAATAAATGAATCTTTATGCATAGTGCTTTTTCAGCACTTTAGATTTTACTTAAGATAATTTCCTAGAAGTTAAATTACAGCCCCAAAGGTATAATTATCTTTTAGGTTGTATTCATGTTGTCAAATTCTTTGCAAAAGTGTTCCACTCTGCACTAATAAGTGCAAGTCCCTGTGTCATCACACTAAAACGAACTTTTTTTAAAACATTTTCTAATCTATAGGTGAAGATGTTATCTCATTGTTATTTTTGTCTATACCAAATACTTTTAACCCAAGCATCCCTGATCTTCTAAAGGAATCTTCATTACCAGGACAGGAGCGCTCTTCCAGAGTGCTCTCTGTCATCTGCCTTTGAAACTCCCACCAAAGGGGTTCTTCTGCAGATCCTCTTGCTGGAGAAAGGATAAGTGTGGTGTTTTAAAAAGTGAGAGCTAAATCATGAATATCGCTTTGCAAAAATACCCCTAGGTTCCACTAACTTCTTAACTGGACATCCCCCCATGCAAAAGAGTGTTGTCAATTCACTTCTGAAATAATTAGAGTGGTACTTTTCAACTAGATAATTTCATGTAACAATCATCTCATGTGCTTCTTGTTTCCAGTACCAAGGTTAGGTCACTTCAATTAAACTAACCTTCTTGTTAAAAACAATTAAAAATGTTGGATAATATTCGGAAAAAATTTAAAAGTTGGAGATGAGAGAAACACCCGGATGATTTTTAAAAATTAAATTTTAATTTTTAATTTTAAAAATCAAAGCCTTGCCTACCCCCTTGCCCCCAGAACGGAGCCCATGTTTCCACAGAGCTGGAACTCCTGGCTCGGGGTCTCTTCCCTCTGCTGTAACGGAACTGCCTCAGAGACCGAGGCGAGGGCGGCGTCACTGAGGCTGCTGGCTCTGGAGGGGCCCCGGCGGCTGAAGCCGCGAAAGTCCTGGGGACAGCGGGCCGGAATCATCGTACCTGAGAGAGGGGGAAGAGTCGGAAGAGTAAGACATGGAGATCACCTTCCTTCCCACAGACACACCAGAAATACATCTACACGTGGAATAACTCCTATAGACACCTACTGAACACTGGAGGAAGACCTCAGACCTCCCAAAAGGCAAGAAACTCCCCCACGTGCATGGGTAGGGCAAAAGAAAAAAAGAATGAACAGAGACAAAAGAGCAGGGATGGGACCTGCACCAGTGGGAGGAAGCTGTGAAGGAGGAAAGGTTTCCACACACTAGAAGCCCCTTTGTGGGCGGAGACTGTGGGTGGCGGACGGGGGAAGCTTCGGAGCCGCGGAGGAGAGCACAGCAACAGGGGTGTGGAGGGCAAAGTGGAGAGATTCCCGCATAGAGGATCGGTGCCGACTGGCACTCACAGCCCGAGAGGCTTGTCTGCTCACCTGCTGGGGAGGGCAGGGCTGGGAGCTGAGGCTCGGACTTCCGTTGGAGCGCAGGGAGAGGACTGGGGTTGACGGCGTGAACACAGCCTGCAGGGGGTTAGTGCACCACGGCTAGCCAGGAGGGAGTCCAGGGAAAAGTCTGGACCGGCCGAAGAGGCAAGAGACTTTTTCTTGCCTCTTTGTTCCCTGGTGTGCGAGAAGAGGGGATTAAGAGTGCTGCTTAAAGGAGCTCCAGAGACAGGCGCGAGCCGCAGCTAAAAGTGCGGACCCCAGAGACGGGCATGAGATGCTAAGGCTGCTGCTGCTGCCACCAAGAAGCCTGTGTGCGAGCACAGGTCACTATCCACACCCCCCTTCCAGGGAGCCTGTGCAGCCCGCCACTGCCAGGGTCCCGGGATCCAGGGACAACTTCCCCGGGAGAACGCACGGTGCGCCTCAGGCTGGTGCAACGTCAGGCCGGCCTCTGGCGCTGCAGGCTCGCCCAGCACTCCGTACCACTCCCTCCCCCCGGCCTGAGTGAGCCACAGCCCCCAAATCAGCGGCTCCTTTAACCCCGTCCTGTCTGAGTGAAGAACAGATGCCCTCCGGCGACCTACACACAGAGGCGGCGCCAAATCCAAAGCCGAACCCCGGGAGCTATGCGAACAAAGAAGAGAAAGGGAAATATCTCCCAGCAGCCTCAGAAACAGCGGATTAAAGCTCCACAATCAACTTGATGTACCCTGCATTTGTGGAATACATGAATAGACAACAAGTTATCCCAAATTGAGGAGGTGGACTTTGAGAGCAAGATTTATTTTTTTTCCCCTTTTCCTCTTTTTGTGAGTGTGTATGTGTATGCTTCTGTGTGAGATTTTGTCTGTACAGCTTTGCGTTTACCATTTGTCCTAGGGTTCTATGCATCCGATTTTTTTTTCTTTAAAAAAATTTTTTTTTCTTAATAATTATTTTTCAATTTTAATAACTTTATTTTATTTTACCTTACTTTATTTTATTTTGTTCCCTTTCTTTCTTTCTTTCTTTCTTTCTTTCTTTTTCTACCTTTTCTCCCTTTTATTCTGAGCCGGGTAGATGAAAGGCTCTCAGTGCTGCAGCCAGGAGTCAGTGCTGGGCCTCTGAGGTGGGCGAGCCAACTTCAGGACACTGGTCAACAAGATAATCCCAGCTCCACGTAATACCAAATGGTGAAAATCACCCAGAGATCTCCATCTCAACACCAACACCCAGCTTCACTCAAAGAACAGCAAACTACAGTACTGGACACCTTATGCCAAAAGACTAGCAAGACAGGAACACAACCCCACCCATTAGCAGAGACACTGCTTAAAATCATAATGAGGCCACAGGCATCCCAAAACACACCACCAGATGTGGACCTGCCCACCAGAAAGACAAGATCCAGCCTCATCCACCAGAACACAGGCACTAGTCCCCTCCACCAGAAAGCCTACACAACCCACTGAAACAACTTAAGAAACTGGGGACAGACACCAAAAAAAACAGGAACTATGAACCTGCAGGCTGCAAAAAAAGGAGACCCCAAACACAGTAAGATAAGCAAAGTGAGAAGACAGAAAAACACACAGCAGATGAAGGAGCAAGATAAAAACCCACCAGACCTAACAAATGAAGAGGAATCAGGCAGTCTACCTGAAAAAGAATTCAGAATAATGATAGTAAAGATGATCCAAAATCTTAGAAATAGAATAGAGAAAATGCAAGAAATATTTGACAAGGGCCTAGAAGAACTAAAGATGAAACAAGCAACGATTAACAACACAATAAATGAAATTAAAAATAATCTCGAAGGGAACAATATCAGAATAACTGAGGCAGAAGAATGGAAAAGTGACCTGGAAGATAAAGTAGTGGAAATAACTACTACAGAGCAGAATAAAGAAAAAAGAATGAAAAGAACTGAGGACAGTCTCAGAAACCTGTGGGACAACATTAAACACACGAAATTTCTAATTATAGTGGTTCCAGAATAAGAAGAGATTAAAAAAAGGGACTGAGAAAATATTTGAAGACATTACAGTTGAAAACTTCCCTAATATGGGAAAGGAAATAGCTAATCAAGTCCAGGAAGCACAGAGAGTCCCATACAGGATAAATCCAAGGAGAAATACGCCAAGACACATTTTAATCAAACTGTCAAAATTTAAATACAAAGAAAGCATATTAAAGGCAGCAAGGGAAAAACAACAAATAACACACAAGGGAATCCCCATAAGGTTAACAGCTGATCTTTCAGCAGAAACTCTGCAAGCCAGGAGGGACTGACAGGACTTATTTAAAGTGATGAAGGAGAGAAAACTACAACAAAGATTACTCTACCCAGCAAGGATCTCATTCAGATTTGATGGAGAAATTAAAAGCTTTACAGACAAACAAAAGCTGAGAGAGTTCAGCACCACCAAACCAGCTTTACAACAAATGGTAAAGCATCTTCTCTAGGCAAGAAACACAAGAGAAGGAAAAGACCTACAATAACAAACCCAAAACAATTAAGAAAATGGAAATAGGAACATACATATCAATAATTACCTTAAATATAAATGGACTAAATGCTCCCACCAAAAGACACAGATTGGCTGAATGGATACAAAAACAAGACCCATATATATGCTGTCTACAAGAGACCCACTTCAGACCTAGAGACACATACAGACTGAAAGTAAGGGGATGGAAAAAGATATTCCATGCAAATGGAAACCAAAAGAAAGCTGGAGTAGCAATTCTCATATCAGAAAAAATAGACTTTAAAATAAAGACTATTAGAAGAGACAAAGAAGGACACTACATAATGATCAATGGATCGATCCAAGAAAAAGATATAACAATTGTAAATATATATGCACCCAACATAGGAGCACCTCAATACATAAGGCAAATACTAACAGCCATAAAAGGCAAAATCGACATTAACACATTCATAGTAGGGGACTTTGACACCCCACTTTCACCAATGAACAGATCATCCAAAATGAAAATAAATAAGGAAAAACAAGCTTTAAATGATACATTAAACAAGATGGACTTAACAGATATTTATAGGACATTCCATCCAAAAACAACAAAATACACATTTTTCTCAAGTGCTCATGGAATATTCTCCAGGATAGATCATATCTTGGGTCACAAATCAAGCCTTGGTAAATATAATAAAATTGAAATTGTACCAAGTATCTTTTCTGATCACAACGCTATGAGACTAGATATCAATTTCATGAAAAGATCTGTTAAAAATACAAACACATGGAGGATAAACAATACACTACTTAATAACGAAGCGATCACTGAGGAAATAAAAAAAATACCTAGAAACAAGTGACAATGTAGACACGATGACCCAAAACATATGGGATGCAGCAAAAGCAGTTCTAAGAGGGAAGTTTATAGCAATACAATCCTACCTTAAGTACAGGAAACATCTCGAATAAACAACCTAACCATGCACCTAAAACAATTAGAGAAAGAAGAACAAAAAATCCACAAAGTTAGCAGACGGAAAAAAATCATAAAGATCAGATCAAAAATAAATGAAAAAGAAATGAAGGAAATGATAGCAAAGATCACTATAAGTAAAAGCTGGTTCTTTGAGAAGATAAACAAAATTGATAAACCATTAGCCAGACTCATCAACAAAAAAAGGGAGAAGACTCAAATCAATAGAATTAGAAATGAAAAAGGAAAAGTAAAACACACTGCAGAAATACAGAAGATCATGAGCAATTACTACAAGCAACCCTATGCCAATAAAATGGACAACCTGGAAGAAATGGACAAATTCTTAGAAATGGACCACTTGCCAAGACTTAATCAGGAAGAAACAGAAAATATGAACAGACCAATGACTAGCACTGAAATTGAAACTGTGATTAAAAATCTCCCAACAAACAAAAGCCCAGGGCCAGATAGCTTCACAGGTGAATTCTTTCAAACATTTAGAGAAGAACTAACACCTATCTTTCTCAAACTCTTCCAAAATATAGCAGAGGAAGGCACACTCCCAAACTCATTCTATGAGGCCACCATCACCCTGATACCAAAACCAGACAAGGATGTCACAAAAAAAAGAAAACTACAGGCCAATATCACTGATGAACATAAATGCAAAATCCTCAACATAATAGTAGCAAACAGGATCCAACAGCACATTAAAAGGATCATACACCATGATCAAGTGGGGTTTATTCCAGGAATGCAAGGATTCTTCAATGTATGCAAATCAATCAGTGTGATACACCATATTAACAAATTGAAGGAGCAAACCATATGGTCATCTCAATAGATGCAGAGAAAGCTTTTGACAAAATTCAACACCCATTTATGATAAAAACCCTGCAGAAAGTAGGCATAGAGGGAAATTTCCTCAACATAATAAAGGCCATATATGACAAACTCACAGCCAACATCGTCCTCAATGGTGAAAAACTGAAAGCATTTCCACTAAGATCAGGAACAAGACAAGGTTGCCCACTCTCACCACTATTATTCAACATAGTTTTGGAAGTTTCAGCCACAGAAATCAGAGAAGAAAAGGAAATAAAAGGAATCCAAATTGGAAAAGAAGAAGTAAAGCTGTCACTGTTTGCAGATGACACGATACTATACATAGAGAATCCTAAAGATGCTACCAGAAAACTACTAGAGCTAATCAATGAATTTGGTAAAGTAGCAGGATACAAAATTAATGCACAGAAATATCTAGCATTCCTATAAACTAATGATGAAAAATCTGAAAGTGCAATCAAGAAAACACTCCCGTTTACCATTACAACAAAAAGAATAAAATATCTAGGAATAAACCGACCTAAGGAGACAAAAGACCTTTATGCAGAAAATTATAAGACACTGATGAAAGAAATTAAGGATGATACAAATAGATGGAGAGATATATCATGTTCTTGGATTGGAAGAATCAACATTGTGAAAATGACTCTACTACCCAAAGCAATCTACAGATTCAATGCAATCCCTATCAAACTACCACTGGCATTTTTCACAGAACTAGAACAAAAAATTTCACAATTTGTATGGAAACACAAAAGACCCCGAATAGCCAAAGCAATCTTGAGAACAAAAAATGGAGCTGGAGGAATCAGGCTGCCTGACTTCAGACTATACTACAAAGCTACAGTAATCAAGACAGTATGGTACTGGCACAAAAACAGAAAGATAGATCAATGGAATAGGATAGAAAGCCCAGAGATAAACCCATGCACATATGGACACCTTATCTTTGATAAAGGTGGCAGGAATATACAGTGGAGAAAGGACAGCCTCTTCAATAAGTGGTGCTGGGAAAATTGGATAGGTACATGTAAAAGTATGAGATTAGATCACTCCCTAACACCATACACAAAAATAAGCTCAAAATGGATTAAAGACCTAAATGTAAGGCCAGAAACTATCAAACTCTTAGAGGAAAACATAGGCAGAACACTCTATGACATAAATCACAGCAAGATCCTTCTTGACCCATCTCCTAGAGAAATGGAGATAAAAACAAAAATAAACAAATGGGACCTAATGAAACTTCAAAGCTTTTGCACAGCAAAGGAAACCATAATCAAGACCAAAGGACACCCCTCAGAATGGGAGAACATATTTTCAAATGAAGCAACTGACAAAGGATTAATTTCCAAAATTTACAAGCAGCTCATGCAGCTCAATAACAATAAAACAAAGAACCCAATCCAAAAATGGGCAGAAGACCTAAATAGACATTTCTCCAAAGAAGATACACAGATTGCCAACAAACACATGAAAGAATGCTCAACATCATTAATCGTTAGAGAAATGCAAATCAAAACTACAATGAGATATCATCTCACACCAGTCAGAATGGCCATCATCAAAAAATCTAGAAACAATAAATGCTGCAGAGGGTGTGGAGAAAAAGGAACACTCTTGCACTGCTGGTGGGAATGTGAATTGGTACAGCCACTATGGAGAACAATATGGAGGTTCCTTAAAAAACTATGAATAGAGCTATCATATGACCCAGCAATCTCACTACTGGGCATATACCCTGAGAAAACCATAATTCAAAAAGAGTCATTTACCAAAATGTTCATTGCAGCTCTATTTACCATAGCCAGGAGATGGAAACAACCTAAGTGTCCATCATTGGATGAATGGATAAAGATGTGGCACATATATACAATTGAATATTACTCAGCCATAAAAAGAAACGAAATTGAGCTATTTGTAATAAGGTGGATGGACCGAGAGTCTGCCATACAGAGTGAAGTAAGTCAGAAAGAGAAAGACAAATACCATATGCTAACACATATATATGATTTAAGAAAAAAATGTCATGAAGAACCTATGGGTAAGACAGGAATAAAGACACAGACCTACTAGACAATGGACTGGAGGGTATGGGGTGGGGGAAGGGTAGGCTGTGACAAAATGAGAGAGTGGCATGGACATATATATACTACCAAGTGTAAAATAGCTAGTGGGAAGCAGCCGCATAGCACAGGGAGATCAGCTCAGTGCTTTGTGACCACCTAGATGGGTGGAATAGGGAGCGTGGGAGGGAGGGAGACGCAAGAGGGAAGAGATATGGGAACATATGTATATGTATAACTGATTCACTTTGTTATAAAGCAGAAACGGACACACCATTGTAAAGGAATTATACTCCAATAAAAATGTAAAAAAAAAAAAGCAAAGCCTTTAACCAAGGTGGTAAGCCAAATACTGGGGTTCCAATGTCCTATGGAAATTTGCCAATACCAAACACCTGACCTTGGATTTAGTGGCTTTGCTTGACAGACCTTATAGCCCAGGAACCACTCAAGCTGGAAAATCTTATAGGTGACATTGTAAGCCTACTGACTTTACCTTCATGGTAATTGAAAAATAAATCTTTCCCATGTCCCACTCCCTCTAACCCTAGGAAAGTATAGAGAAAACAGTCTTGGGAAGAGGGAGCAGGAAAAGTAAAAGAAAATGTGGAGGGAAAATAGTCCCTGAAGAGTTCTGTCCTTCACACATATTTTCACTCTAGGAAAGCATATCTGAGTCTGTCATGGGACCTCAGGCACCACATCTGGCCTGCGGTGGTCCACACTTGTGGACCAACAGATTTGGAAACAGCAGATATAATACCCCTCTGAAGGAGTATCCACCTTTGTCTTCAGGAAACACCTACCAGACTTTCCAAGACAAGTGACCATCAAGCACTCAGAAGTACCTCCCTCCTTAATAGAGATAGTGGAAGTGAAGCAATTCTGACACAGGGCGAACAGGGTCATCCGTATCTCTGCAAGAGGCCAGCAGATCAGGTGGCCTGACTCTCTCTCCAGCCTCCCTCGAGTCTCCTCCTTTGACTTCTCATTGACCCAACCAAACCAGAAGCCTAACAATGTAGTCTATTCAGTCCATTTAGGTCAACTTTCCAGGGCACCAAGCAGGATGGAAAGCAGAGAAGAGCACATGTGAAGGTGCTCAGTGCACACAGGAGGCTGAACAAACACAACAAAGAAACTCCTTCTGAGGAATTGTTAAATTCTGTTCCAAATTCCACCCAAGTTATGGAATTCTGCCGGCCAAACTTTTGGTCTGTATATGCATGTACTGTTTAACAAGTAACTTAGCACTGCCAATAAATGTTCATTTCCTTCATCCTACCATAATTTAAAACACAACCGTCACTGGGATAGATTGCACATTAAATCACTAACAATCCATAAAGGGGAGGAAAAGGCTTCACCCTTCTCCACATTCCCTCCTCATTCTTCTTAAAAATGAAGTAAACACTGACCTAATGAATCATATTCTTTGGGGATTACATTTGCTAGTAAATAGGATCCCTTTGTTTTACAAGGCATGCAAGTGGGTGTAAACTTCTCCAAGGTCTCTGTCACCCACAGACACCACACTGAGTGGAGGATTCCCCCCGGGCAAGCACAAGTAACTTGCTCTTACTTTGCTTCACTCTGGAACATTAAGGCTTTTAAAAAATTATTTCTGGCGCCAGAGTTGGTTGGTTGGTAAAATTGGACACTGTAAGCCTAACCCTAAGCTATGTGTTTCAGTCTAATTAGCATCTATTATGAGGATTTAGAGGCACTCATCAAGTTGCTAAAACATAATCGTGTCCTGAGTATATATCTAGAATTTGATGAAGAGAAAGTGTATTCGAAGTTAACGTTCTAGGGATCCTGGGTCAAACACAATTAATAGTTACAGAATCACACCACCCCTTACATCAGAATAATCATCTCTCATATTTGAATCTGATTTTTATGATTGTCCTATGATTTTATCTCTACTAGGAACAACCTTTATTTTAGTCCCTACTCCATTGTATTACAAAGGCTTGTCTTCACCACTAGATAAAAATCAAGGACCCTGTGTTATTTATTTATGTGTCCCCAAACTTATCAGGGTCTGATGAGTAGTAGGTACTCATTCTTTCATTAATACTGTCATTCAGCAAAATTTTATTGACCACCTACTATGTGATAGGCATAATACTGAAGCTGGGTAACACAGAAGTGAACAAAGCAGTCAAAAAATTACTGCCCATATGAAAATTATATTCTAATGGGAGAGACAGCTAATCTACAAGATATATGGATAAAATATATAGTATGTCAAGAATTGATACTAAGGAAAAAACAAAAGAAAGCAGTATACACTGTCACCAGCTACACTGGCTTGTGAAAGCCAACTGTTATATTTTCAGGAACTTTGAAAGGCAGCTGTTGTCACTTTGGTTGCTTAAAATTAGCCTTGCTAGGGACTTTCCCAGTGGTCCAGTGGTTAAGACTCCATGTTTCCACTGCATGGGGCAGAGGTTCAATCCCTGGTCAGGGATCTGCCTGCCACATGGTACAGACAAAAACAAACAAAACAAAACCAAATTAGCCTTGGTAAAAGTATTCACCTTGTAGAAATCAGCAAGCACTACATCTCCCCAACCATGGGTCATTTGTTGCACATTTATCAGAACAGCCTGTACCACTGGCACGAAGAGGAGGAGAGCTCCCTTGTTAGGGAGAGTGGTGAAGGAAGGCGCTGGTAGGAAGGGAGCATCTGAGCAAAGAATGCCATGAGGGGAGGGAGCTGGACCACGTGGCTGCCAGAGGGAAGAACATAGCAAATGTAAATGGCACGAAGCTGTGTGGAGTGACAAGGGAAACACAGTGGGTCACAAGGCCAGAAGAGTCAAGGGGGCCAGGTCATATTGTCTTGCAGGTCACCATAAAGACTGACTTTAAGTGAGACGCATGTATCAGAAGCTTTTGAGCAGTGTGGTAACATGACTCAGTTCACATTTTAACAGGTTCATTCTGGAAGATTTGTTGGGAATCAACCAAAGTTAGCAAGGATAGAAGAAGCATCCCAGGAGGAAGTTACTGCCATAACCCCAGTAACCCAGGTGACAAGAAGCAGTGGGTGGGGCAGTGTCCATATAGAGTGGTGAGAAGTGGTTGGTTCTTGCATACGTTTTTATAGTGGAACCAACAAAATATGTTGAAAGGCCAGAGACTCCAAATTTTCTTGAGCATCTGTAAGGACCGAAATGCTACTTACCAAAATGGAGACGACTGTGAGAGGGACAGGTTTGGGAGTGAAGTGACGGGTGCAGGGTAGAGCAGTAGCTCAGGGTCAGAAATGTTTATCAGTTGTCCAGTTAGCGAATGTCTTCAATCTGTCCTCATACAGACTGCCTTCTCTTCCAGGTCTCCACAAGCATCCTACCTGGAATAGTTGCCTGCCAACTATTTACTCCTCTGTGTGTTTGGAGCAACAAAGTGACATGTCTCATTTGTCACTATGACCATGAGCTCTGGCTGACTATCCATTTCTATCTCTGAAGCCCTTCACTCTGACTTGAGTGACCCAGGCCTTGTTGGCATGGAGCCGAAGACTTAGTGAGCCGACCTCTTGAAAATCTTCATTGAGTTGTCAATTTTTGATCTGGTCCAAGGCCCTGGGAAGGTACAGGAGGATGGACACATAGACATGGATTCTGACTGATGACTCTGCAGTGACCCTTGGTCCTGGGTTGTCTGCCCAGAGTCAAGTGATGATGTACTCAGGAGTCTCCCACGCAAAGGATGGCTGGTAGAAAACAGAAGTCAAAGGACACCAATGAAAGAGAGGAGGTGGGGGCAGAAATTTCTTGTCCAAATTGAGAAAGTGTGAAAAGACAAGGAGACATCTGAGAGCCATGTTTGCCTGTGTGGATATGTTTCTTCAAGCATCAACCATCTCTCTTTCACCTTGGGGCAGCCAGGTGTGGAAGGGGTGGGGAAGGGAGATATTAACATGCAGCTGGGAGACTGGATTTTATACCTTCATGCTATGTCTCAATTAATCAAAGATTTTCCATAAAACTTAACTGGTAGTGCTCCACACCAAGACATCTCATAAAATATTAGCTGATTAATTTCCTTCTAATTTGTATGATCATTAAAATTCTAACTTTAATTCTGTTAATTGTCCTCCAACAAGGAGGCTGATTGGGCTTTCCCAATGCCCTCTGTGACAGTCCTCTTCACACAGGGTGGCTTCATTGCCTTTATGGTACAAGGTTTCCCTGTCATTCATCAAGACCCAGAGATAAGTGTGTGCTTATCTCTCATCTCTCCAGCCATTCTGTTAGGAGTCAAGCCTGTGCCCATAAATCAAACATTGAAAGTCATTTGATATTTTATCAGGATGTCAGACTAGCTCTGAGAATGTCCCTTCCTCCTAATGAACAATTAAGCTGCTAAAAGCAATAAGGCCCCAAATACATCTGGGCCACATGGGCCATGGTTGAGCATGTCCTGGGTGAACCAGGTGGCCTTCACATTAACACGCACTGAGGAAGTCCAAGGGCACAACTGCTATGCTGATGATGAGCTTCTAAAGGGCAAAAATGTCTGTCCAGATCCTACCTCAGAGCACAGGATGGGAAAGGAGAAAGGAATTATTAGGAGCCAGGTTCTCTGCAAAACATTATGCTGCAGAACATTTTTTACTCCAGAATTGAAAGTAACTTCACAAATTACATATTCCATGAGGGAGATTTTATTATACTTGCTTTGCATTTGAGGAAACTGAGGCACAGTGGAATTAAATGAAACATTAAAGTCACATAGGCCGTAAGTGGTAGGACTTTGGATTCAACTCTATATTACCTCTAAGGTCTTAAACTAGTGGACATCCCATCTATGCATAACAGAAATCCCTAATTTATTGAGCATCTGTGTACTGGGTACAATCCTGGGATCTTTACATAAATTATTTATAATATTTACTATAGTACTCAGACCTGGATTGGAGTATGTGGTCTGCTGAGGAAAAGGACCTTCCTCATGGTTATGTAATCTTTTCAGGCCGCCCAGCTGATCAAAGGCAGAGGTAGACTTCTGAGAGGGTCCAGCTGACCTTAGAGCCTGTGTTTCTTTCACCACCCCAGAACACAGGATTCCCGCAATTGCCAGTGCTGGCTGTGAAGATGAGCATGCATTTGGCCAAACCTATGTGGAAACCTGACCATCAGCACGCAGGTCCTTGCCTCCCTGAAGTCATTGCATGGGTTCAACCCAAAATGATTTGGGGCGAGAGGGTTATTAGCTAGGTTGGGAAGATGGGCAAGGTCAGGGTTGGCAGAGAAGAGAAAGGAGGTGCTGGAAGAAGCAAAATGATGGGCACTTGTCCGTTTGGTCAGTGATATAATAAATATGTAGAAAGCTTGTACAGTGTGCCAGGCTTTATGATAGACAGAAGAACACAACAGTGAGCGTGGTCAGCCGCATCCTCCAGGATATGCAGGCAGGTGGGAAAAGAAACATGAGCAGGTCATTAATTATATAGTTATGAAGCAGATGTGGTGATAAGACTGAATCCAAGCATGTTGCAAGGTCCCAACTAGGTTGCAGGGTCAGGACAGGAAATTCTTGCTTAGCAGCTGTTCTAGGGGTATGATTTTAGTTATTCTACTTTTCCCATACTCTCTGCTGTATTTTCATGGAGATATTTCAGTTCCCAACATCTGATACTATATTGCAGGTTTCTTTTACTCCAGAATTGCATAGTAAATTCACAAAGCATGTAAACATGAGACTACTTTCTGTTATTTTTTTAATTTGCTAAAGTGTCTACAATCCTACAAAGTCTCTACCCTTGACCTGGAGTTTCCTTCTAATTACTCAATCCTCAATCTCTTCCCTCACTTCCTAATCCAAACATTTCCCAACTATATTTCTCTGGTCATATTACAGTTCCCCAAATCTGGCTTCTTTCACCAACAATTTAATGACACTCCTTTAATTAACGTTGCCAATTGAATCTTAACGTTAAAATACAAAATGTATTTTTTCAATCTTTTCCCTATGGGATACCACCAATGTATTGGTTCCTATTGCTGCTGAACAAATTACCACAATTTAGTGGCTTAAGAAAAACCACAGATTTACTATCTCACAGTTGTGGAGGTCAGAAGTCTGCCTTAAGTGTCCCTGGGCTAAAATCAAGGTGTCATCAGAGCTGCTTTCCTTCTGGAAGTGCTGTGGAGGCATTCATTCCCTTGTTTTTTCTAGCTTCTAGAGGCTGCCTGCATTGTCTCATGACATGTTCAAATCAACAACAACAATGGAGTTGAGTGTTCAAGTCCCTCTCACATTGCATCACTTTGACTTCCTCTTCTGTCTTCCCCACCTTTAAGGATCATTGTGATTACTTTGGACTCACTTGAATAATTCAGGGTAATCTCCCATGTCAAAGCCCTTAATTTAGTCACATCTGCAAAGTCCTCTTTGTCGTGTACTGTAAGGTCAGGACATGGACATCTTTGAGGGGCCATTTTATGCCTGCCACAACTAGTAATTCTCTTTTCCTTGAAACTACCCTTTCTATTGGTTTGTGTGACTCCATCCTCTTCTGCTTCTCCTCCTATCTCTTTATTTCTTCCATGTCTCCTTGCACTCTCCATTTTTTTCTACCATTAACAGCTGGGAATCAAGCTGATTATCATTCCCTGGTGATCCCTACTGTGAAAAGAAGGAGTAAGTGTAGTAAGTGTGAGAATTGTTCTGCTAGCCGTAATTTTTCTCTTGCTATTGAGGTCTTAACATATATTTAGCCATCCAGCAAGTTACATGAGAAACACTCTAGATTCCTCACTCTCCTTCATCACACCATACAAAATTATCATTTAACCATACAAACTTTAGCCTAAATATAGAATTTATTTTAAGTCCAGGACATGCTCTACAAATGGCAGTTCTATAGATTTCTATAGAATGCTAAGATTAGACAAAGTTGAACTCCACAAAAAACTGTTAGAATAAATGAATTCAACAAAGTTGCAGGATACAAAGTCAACATACAAAAATCAGTTGTATTTCTACACACTAACAACAAATTATCCAAAAAGAAAATTGAAAAGCAATTTTATTTACAGTAGGACCAAAAGGAGTAAAATACTTAGGAATAAAATTAACCAAGGAAATGAAAATTTGGTACACTAGTGAAATTAAAGAAGACACAAATAAATGGAAAAACATCTCATGTTCATGAACTGAAAGAATTAATGTTGTTAAAATGTCCATACTATCCAAAGTGATTTACATATTCAATGTAATCCATTTCAAAATTCTAGTGGCATTTTTTTTCTACAGAAATAAAAAAAAATTTTAATTTATGTAGAATTACAAAAGACTGCAAAGAAACAAAGCAATTTTGATCAAGAAGAACAAAGTTAGAGGCATCACACTTCCTGATTTCAAAATATATCACAAAGCTGCAGAATAAAACAGACACATAAACCAATGGAACAGAATAGAGAGCCCAGAAATAAGTTCACACATATATAGTCAACTGATAGTTGACAAGAGTTCTAAGAATAGACAATGGAGAAAGATAGTCTCTTCAACAAATGGTTCTGGGGAAATGGATATCCACATGCAAAAGAATAAAATTGGACCTTATATCATATATTACACAAAAATCAACTCAAAATGCAATAAAGACCTAAATGTGAGATGTGAAAGAGTAAAGCAACTAGAAGACTGCACAGGGAAAATGCTTCTTGACATTGGTCTTGGAAATACCTTCTTAAATATGACACTAAAAGCACAGGCAACAAAAGCAAAACTAGACTACATGATACCACTTATGAGGAACCTAAGTAGTCAAACTCGTAGAATCATAGTGTAGAATGGTGGTTGGCAGGAGCTAAGTGGAGGGAATATGGGGAGGTATTAGTCAAAAGACACAAGTTTCAGTTACACAAGATAAATAAGACCTAAAGATCTATAGTATAATGCCTATAGTTAACAATACTTTATTGTAACTTAAAAATTTTCTGAAAGGATAAATCTTATGTTAAAGTTTTTATAATAATGGTAATAATAATGAGAAACAATAATAATAAATAAGGAAGTGGAAGAACATTTTTGGATGTGATGGATAAGTTTATGGCATAGAGTGTAGTGATGGTTTCATGAGTGTATAATTATCTCTACTCTCAACAAATTGTATACTTATATAAATTATGTACAGATTTTTGTACACCAAAAAATTGTTTCAATCAATTAGTTAATGAAAAGCAAAAAGTTCTCCTTACTCTAGGATTTATTAGAGACTTTATAATGTTATTAGGCACTATGGAGCTTAGTTGTGAGACAGCACATAGATGGACACTGATGGGCTCCTACCCAAGCTCTGACATGTGTTTCCCCACATTGAGTATCTTCTATACATCATGTAATAAGCTAAGTTCAACTTCTATTATCACACTTAGTCCACTCAACAATTTTGTGAAAATAACAAAACAACAGTAACATTATTATTATCATCATCACCATCACCATCACCAATCTACCATATTGTAGATTAAAATAATCTCATAAAGGTGAAATAATTTTTCCAGCATCATACAGTTAACGTGTGTTAGAGCTGGGTTAATGCCTGCCTTGGAGAGCTAGTTGTGGAATCAAATGACTTGCTAATGTGAGTCTCTAAGCTCACTTCTTGGTACACAGGAAACAGATAATCAGAACACCATTCTTGTTAACTAAGAATGTTATCAGAGGTCAAGAATTTCTTGACCTCCATTTCTTCCCAAGATGGAGTGACAGGGAAATGATTTACTTTTCCACCTGAAATAATGACAGAAACAAACAGAAAAAAATTCATTAAAAGTTTCAAAATGTTGGACATCAGACAATGAAGGACAGCAATTCCTGAGAGATGATAACAAGCTAGGTAAGCTCTATGAACCCCTCCAACTTACTGCTTTAGAGACGTTCCAGGCTGGGGTGTGGAGAGGGGGAACCCAGGCAGACCTTGCTGCTTAATCCTTAAGTTGACAAGATAGAGGCAAGAATCCAGAGAGACCAAGGCAGCTGAAGTTTGCGTGACAGTGTATGAAAGAGAGGAGTGTTCATATAGATAAGCTCAGAGAACTACAGAGAGTCCCCTTCAAGTATTCATAAGGGTACTGATCAACACTTGCATAGGAAAAAAGAAACATCTGAAAGAGTGATAGAAAAGCACCAGTGCTCACATAGGGCTGGCACTAGTGCTTATTCCCAATAGCCAGAGTGGAAACACTTAGAATTCATGGGTCATTGAGTAGACTATTCAGGAATGTTTTGCCTTATTAGTGAGGAATAATAATCTGTAGATAGAGCACAATGTCATTGTGTTTCTGATTATACAACAATGTGAATATACTTAATGCCATGTGCTGAATTGTGTCCTCCACAAAATTCATATGTTTGAACCTTAACCTCCAATGTGATGGTATTTGGGAGGTAGTTTAGTAATTAGGTTAAAATGAAGCATGAGGATGGAGCTCCCATAATGGAAATAGTGTCCTTACAAGAAGAGGGAGAGGGATCAGAGCTCGTTCTCTCTCTTTCTCTCTGTCTCTGCCATGTGAGGACACAGCATGGTGAGGGGGGAAGGGGAGATAAACCAGGAAGAGCTCCCTCTGAAAACTGAAAGGATGGCACCTTGATCATCTCAATAGATGCAGAAAAAGCTTTTGACAAATTTCAACATTAATTTGTGATAAAAACTCTCCACAATGTGGGTATGAAGGGAATATACATCAACATAATAAAGACCATATATGACAAACCCACAGCCAACATCATACTAAATAGTGAAAACCTGAAAGCATTTCCTCTAAGATGAGGAAAAAGACAAAGATGTCCACTCTCACCACTTTTATTCAACATCATATTGAAAGACGAAGCTACAGCAATCAGACAAGAAAAATTAAAATAAAAAGAATCCAAATCAAAAAAGAAGTAAAACTGTCACTCTTTGTAGGTGACATGATACTATATATAAAAAATCCTATAAACACCACCAAAAAGCTATTAGAACTAATAAATGATTTCAGGAACTTTGCAGGATACAAAATTAATATACACAAATTTGTTACATTTCTATACACTAACAATGAACAATCAGAAAGAGAAATTAAGAAAATAATCCCATTTACATTGCATAAAAAAGAATAAAATACCTAGGAATAAATCTAACCAAGGAGGTGAAAGACATGTACTCAGAAAACTATAAGACGCTGATGAAAGAAATTGAAGATGACACAAAGAGGTGGAAAGATATACCATGTTCATGAACTGGAAGAATTAATATTGTTAAAATGACCATGCTCCTCAAGGCAATCTACTGATTCAGTACAGTCCTTACAAAATACCAGTGGAATTTTTCACAGAACTAGAACAAATAATTCTAAAATTTGTATGAAAGCACAAAAGACCCCAAATAGCCAAAACAATCTTGAGAAAAAGATCAAACCTGAAAGTATCACACTTCCTGATTTCTAACTACAATGCTAGAATAATCAAAACAGAATGATACTAGTACAAAAATAGACACTTAGATCAACAGAACAAAAACGAGATCCCAGAAGTAAACCTACCCCTATAAGGTCAATTAACCTATGACAAAGGAAGCAAAAATATACAATGAGGAAAAAACAGCCTCTTCAATAAATGGTGTTGGTAAAACTGGACAACCACCTGCAAAAGAATCAAGCTGGACTACATCATCATATTCTCACATCATACTCAAAAATAAACTCAAAATGGATTAAAGTCTTAAATGTAAGAACTAAAACCATAAAGCTCCTAGAAGAAAATAGGCAGTAGGCTGTTTTACACAGGTATCAGCAATATTTTTTAGGATATGTCTCCTCAAGCAAGGTAAACAGAAGCAAAAATCAACAAATAGGACTACATCAAACTAAAAGTTTTTGCAGAATGAAGGAAATTTTCCACAAAACAAAAAGTTCACCTACTGAATGGGAGAAAATATTTGCAAGCAATATATCCAAAGGGGGTTAATATCCAAAATATACAAGGAATTTGTACAACTCAACATCAAAAAAAAAAAAAATTGAAAAATAGGCAGAAGACCTGAATAGACATTTTTCCCAAGAAGATATACAGATGGCCAACAGAAACATGAAAAGATGCTGAACATCACTAATCATTAGGGAAATGCAAATCAAAACCACAATGAAATATCACCTCACCCTTGTCCGAATGGCTATTATCAGGACAGGAAATAAAAAGTATTGATGATATGGGGAGGGGGAAGGGTGAGCTGTGACAAAGCGAGAGAGAGGCATGGACATATATACACTATAAAACGTAAGGTAGATAGCTAGTGGGAAGCAGCCACATAGCACAGGAATATCAGCTTGGTGCTTTGTGACCACCTGGAGGGGTGGGATAGGGAGTGTGGGAGGGAGGAAGATGCAAGAGGGGAGAGATATGGGAACATATGTATATGTATAACTGATTAATTTTGTTATAAAGCAGAAACTAACACACCATTGTAAAGCAATTATACCCCAATAAAGATGTTTAAAAAAAAAAGTATTGGTGAGGAGGTGAAAAAAGGGAATCCTCATGCACTGTTCATTGGAATGTAAATTGACGCAACCACTATAGAAAACAGTATGAAGTTTCCTCAAAAGTTTAAAAATAGAACTACATTAGATCCAGCAATTTCAGTTCCTAGTACTCTTCCAAAGAAAAAACCTATATGACCAACAATAGATGAATGGGTAAAGAAGATGTGGTATATACATATAAAATGGGAAATTAACCATAAAAAGGATGAAATCTTTCCATTTGTGACAACATGAATGAACCTAGAGAGCATTATGCTAAGTAAAATAAGTCAGAGAGAGAAAGACAAATACCACGTGATTTCATTTATCTGTGGAATCTAAAAGACAAATGAACACACATAACAAAATGGAAACAGCTTCATAGATACAGAGAACAAACAAGGTGGTTGCCAGAGGGGAGAAGGGGAGGAGAAGAAAGTTACAGCTGAGCGGGATCAAGGGTACAAATTCCAGATAGAAAATATAAGTCATAAAGATGAAGTGTACAGCATGGGGAATAGAGTCAATAACAATGTAATATTTTTGTATGATGACAGATGGAAACTAAACTTATTGTGGTGATCATTTTGCAATGTATAGAAATATTGAATTACTATATTGGGCACCAGAACTACCATAGTGCTGTCGGTCGATTATACTTCAAAATAAACTTATAGAAAAAGAAAGCAGATTTGCGGTTACCAGAAACAGGAATGAAGGGTGGGGGAGTTGGATGAAGGTGGTCAAAAGGTCCAAACTTCAAGTTATAAGATAAATAAGTACTAGGGATGTAATGTATAACACGATAAATATAATTAAAATGGCTGTATGTTACATACAAACGTTGTTAGGAGGGTAAGCCCTAAGAGTTCTCATCACAAAGAAAAACATACTTTTTCCTTTTTCTTTTATTTTGTATTTATGTGAGATGATGATGTTCACTAAACTTATTGTGGTAATCATTTCATGATGTATGCAGATCAAGTCATTATACTTTATACTTTAAACTTGTACAGCGCTGTATGTCATTTATATCTCAATAAAACTGGAAGAAAATGTATATTTTATGCATTGCTGTAAAACACCTGCTGGCTTTTAATTAGGAAGGACAAATAAGTTGGCAAATTATGCCCTTTAATCAGAGGAAACATGTGTGTTTATTTTAAAAAACTGCACACAGTTGGGATTCAGTACAAGTGTTCATATTTCAGAAATGTCGATGAGGTTTTAGTATATTTCAGTTTAAGACTCGGCACAAGTTCTGGCCAAATCATTAATTATCAAGCATTCATTTTTGGTCCTCTGCCCTGTATTAGAAGGCCCATGCCAGGTGCAGTGGGCAACTTTGCCGGAAACGCCAAGAACATCAACAGCCTAACAACCAAACAGACTGGGGGGTCAGTAGAGGGTTTCTGGGAGAAAGTCTGTTTTAAAATATGAGTCAGATTTTACTACAAGTGATGGAGGGAAAGGGACACTGAAATACTTACAAGCATTCTGTCCCAGCATGGGAGGAAATGACCTTAGTTTCCAGCTCCCAAGAGAAGAAAGCAGCTGAGACCAATGACTGATGAGGGGCCAACTCCCAGAGCTGATGACTCTGGAAGCAGACTTTCTCAGGCTTGGCTGCCCCTGGAATCACCTGGGGGAGGCTTTAAAAATCCAGATGCCCAGACCATACTGCAGACCAACTGAATCAGAATTTCTGGACATGGGACATAAGCATTAGTGTTTTATAAATACGGCTAGGGGAGTGCAACTTTCCTTGTTAAGAAGTGACTGCAGGTCATGGTTGGCTTGATGTCTTATCACCACCCTCACCCTCCAACATTAGAAAATCCAGGATCCTGGGTGCAGCTGCCCACATCACCCATGATGACCCACAGCTGCTCTCTGAAGCAGGCCTGACCTTGCCCTCCAGGTGCTCACCACCACCTCCAAAAGCCAGAACTTCGTGGAACTATAGCTATTGACACTCCACCATCCTCAAGTGCTGTCCATCAACTAGGACAGTTGTCTGTCCACGGATCTGTGTTAGGCTTCTACCAGATATTTCTATGCCTATAAAAGTCTAACTCCCTCTCTCCAGTATGGTAGAGGGAACCTAAGAAGTATCGTGTCAAGTCTAGTTAACGTCCACAGAACCCAACAGCTAAAATGTAAGATCACCTTGAAGCTACCCCACATGATCGCAAGGCCTGTGCTCATTTGGGGAAAAAATCAGTGATCATAACAGTGCCCACCAATGTCCAGCAGCTCTTCTTCAACCTTTAACCTCCTGACAAGAGTTAGTCTTTCTCCTCCTCCCTTTTCTGGTCTTCAGGGGACCTTTTCTCAGTGTCTCCATGGCCTTGCCCCCTCTGCAGACTGCCCAGGAACTTACGGAGAGACTGTGTTTGGAAATTACTGGCTCTGGAAGTTGCCCCCCACTGTGCAAGGAAGAGAGCGTGTCCCAGACTCTGCTCCTCCCACTCGGGCATCATCCACCTGGATAAAGGGATGTAGATGTTTCCCCACAGAAAGGCCTGTCAAGCACATAGGCCAAGGCCAAGGCCTTGCTGATCCAGCCAGTGAAGGGACAACAGAACACCTTTAGATTCCATTTATTACTGACCAAGACAGCACAGGAGGAATGGCTGCCATATCCTTTGTCCTCCCTCACACCTAAACAGGAGGATATGGAGAATGGAGAGTGATTGGGACACCTTGGTCCTGGGAAGCCCATTCCAGGCTTCAGCTGCAGTGAACTGTAGCTGCAGTTCACTGTCTGCAGCTACACCCTGAGGGGTGAGGCAGAAAACCCCATACCTCTTCAGAACCTGGGAGTCATAGAAACTGTCCCATGACAGCCTTCCACAGGGCACGGAGGTGAGCAAGAGATGGGCTTGAAACAGCTCTTCACAGGCCTCCATCTCCTCATGTTCTGATAGGATCACAAGGCATCCTACCAAAACTCCAACAAGCTGCAGTTCAGAATTTTGGTGGTGTGGCCTATATGGAAATTATGAGGTCACTGGGGCACCAAGGCAGAGCCGTCCCTCCAAGTCCACACATCCTCAGGTGGCAGCCCACCTGTTCTCCAAGGAGCAGTGCTCACCTTCTGCTTGGCAGATATCCTTGGCTGCCTGCCCTGTAAGGGGCAGAGGTGTGCAGCAGGGAAGGGGCCCTGAAGGCCTAGAGGACCATGTTGCTGGTGGTCCTGGCTCCAGCATGGAGAAGGGAGTGGAAGAGGCAGGGACACATTGAAGACTGTCCTATTGATCTATGGAGAGATAAAGGTGGCCAGAACCAGATGAGAGCAGGATGGAGAGGCAGGCACACATTCTGGAGATGAGTGGGGGCAGGATAAGGATGCACCTCTTCATTTTTACAGTGTGTGGAGGAAATGAGAGCCAAGGATTCAGATCCCTGCCCAGGCCAGCAGCGTGGGCACTGCCATTCCAGGTGAGGGGACACTGGTGGGACAAGTTCCAGAGGAATGTGGACCTTCTGCACAGGATGCCAGGGGCCCCAACAGCAGGGGGTGAGAGTATGTGAGCCAGCACATGAGGATTTTGTCATCCAAAGGCTCAGAAGATGTACATTCAATAAGGATGTTCAGACACTTACAGTGCAGCAAGGTGAGGTGGCAGAAGGGACCAAATAGATGAGGAACCATGACTAAGATAGAGGAGCACAAGTCCTGGGGGCACAGACAGAGGATACCAGAGACAGGAGGAGACACTGCATGCAAGCTGGGCATTGAAGGGGAAATCAAATGTATTCCATTAGAGGAATCAGGTGAATAAAGGGCATTTAGGGACGGAGCAGCTGGTGAGACCCCAGGAGGCAAATGTAACACCAGGTTGTGCTCAGGAACTCACAAGGGATGGGGGAGGAGGAGCAGAGTCACTTATACTGAGAGGACACACAGGATGGGGGCTTGATGCTCTACCTGTATGGCTGCCTCATCCCCACGTGGGAAGGACCCATCATTTGGGGAGACATTACCTGCCCTTTCCCAAAGCATCATCCTGAAAACCCAGTGCTCAGGCCTTGGAAGTCCTCTAGGACAGAAATGGTGATGTCATGGTGATACTGAGTAGAGGTCTGCGTGCTCTGGCCACACAGACTTTGAAATAGTAGTGCTATACCTCATAGGAAAACTATTTCTGATCATGGATCTGAATAATGGAGGGGGGAAGGAAATGAATTCAGTGTCAGCTAAGCACTGAAAAATGGCTTTTTTCTCCATGTACTAAAGTGAATCAGAATCTTTAGGAACACTTAAACTTAAAACACATAAAACAAAAAATGAGTCTCATCTGTTTCAGTGGCACTAGATGTAGTGAATCTCAATGAAGGCTTCCTCCGCCTCTTGTGCTACTTTAAATCACGTTATGGGTTTCTTACAGCTTAGTGTTCACACGTCCAGGTGAAATCTTCCTCTGGACACAGGTTTGTCCAGGTTGGCCACCAGCCCCACAGGCTGTTACCCCCCTTCTCCATGATGGCTCCTAAGGTGTTTCCACTGCTGGGTCTGCTTCCTAAAATTTTCTAAGATAATGGGCTATCAAGAGCACCTTACATTCTGTGTGCTTGCATGTTCACAAGAAGCCCTGAAGTGCATGTGCAGTGCCCTCCTTTCTTTGCTAAGTTCACAATTTCTCACCCAACACTCTCAACAGCGTGCTTATAAATTCACAATATTTTGTTACAAATTATATGTGTCCTAAGAGATTTCGCCCTGTCCTCCATACAACAATTATGTTTTTATTTTCTTTCGAAACTAATAAATATTCATTAGTTTTACTTTAGGAAATATAGGGAAGTATGAAAAGAAATGGAGTCATATGCAAATACAATGTTAGAACAAAATCCATTGCCTTTCGCTTCTATCACCCAAGTTCAGGACCATGCCTCCTGTATCCCCATGTGGCTCCCATGTGGCCCCCACGCATCCCAGAGCCTCTCTCACAGCTCAGAGCCCTCCTCTGCCTTTCCCAAACCTTCTGGACAAGCCTCTCCATCAGCACAACCTTTCTCCTACTCCCTTAACAGTTCCCAATGCCCAGGGTAATTTCTTTCTGATCTGCCCTTAATTTCTCCTGAAGGCAGAGAGCATGAGGTTCCTGAGGGGGTGTCGCCCAGGAGACTACTTACGGGAACACACATGCCTTGGCAGATGTACAGCAGAGTAGGTACATGCCACTGCTGGGTTTCCAGGGAGCTGATGGGCAGCCCCTCTTCCTAGCCTGTGGAAATGCAGATTGCCAGTGTCCCCTCTGATGGGGGATACACTGGGGAAGTCCAAGTTATGGCACTTATCACATGGTGAACCACAGTGAGCAGGGTGGGAATTTGTTTCTTTTCCTCTGACTCTCACTAAACTTTATCTACTATTACTTACATCTAAAGTGAGGTCATTCTGCTGCTGATCTGCAGTAGAAAAAAATAAGCCAACTGCTATGACTGACAAAATGTTCAAAGCCAGAAATGCCCACATGTTATCTGATAACCAAATCCAACAGACACACTGAAACCAATTCCCCCTAAAACTGAGTTCCTCTGCTGAGTTTATGATTAACCTCTCTACTCAAAATTTTACTCCCTTACTTTTCCTGAACCTGATCCCCTCAAGATTGAGGAGTGTCAAAGAAAAGGGGGGGATTGAAACCGTATACAAGTCCCTGTGTCCTAGTCCTTTGAAGTAAAAGACTTTTGCTTTAGTCTCCCAGGCCTCACTTGCATCTCAAAAGGCTGCTCAAGAGTTAATAATTAGGAAATGTGAAGATGTAAAAACAAAGAATATCTGTTGGGCTGGGAAAGCAGTAACAATTTAGACTATAAATCCACCACATAGAATCATCAAACTCCCAGTTCCCTGAAAGATACAGATAAAGGCCTGACACACATTCCTAAGTTGTTTTTACAGGAAGCTGACCCCTGCCAGATGAAAACTGCTGACTGCAAGAACACAAACCCTAGACTGGTTGAAACCAGAAGGCTGATGGTGCTTGAAACTTCACCTTGATGCCAACCAATCCTAGAATCATGCACGAGCTGATCATGCACCCTGAGGCCCCTCCCTCACACGGCCTTTAAAACCCCTTCCCTGAAAACCATTAGACAGTTTGGGTCTTCTGAATGTGAGCTACCCACTTTCCTTGTTTGGTTCCCTGCAATCAATGCCATACTTTCCTTCACCACAACCCACAATCAGTAGATTGGTTTTACTGTAAGTGAAGAGTGGACCAAAGTTTGGTTCAGTAATGACACTACCATTTTAAAAGTGGTGTAATGTGGTTTAATAGAAAAATCACAGGCTTTAGCATTGTGGAGACCTGGCCCACAATGAACTGGCTGCGAGACCTAAGGAAAATGTGTTCATTTCACTAAGCCTCAACATTCTCATTCTCATTATAAATTGAACATCAGAACACTTATCTAGAATCCACTGAAAACGAAATGTTGACAGTGACTTAACCAGATATCAACTTACCCTGGGTACTAGTATGGATCAGCCAGAGAAAGGCAGATAAGGCAAAACTAAGAAATACTATGGGAATTTTACCTCTAATTGAAAGTTGCATCTGTGCCTTTTCCTTAGTAGTAGCGCCCCTGTCTCAGCTTTGCTCACACCCAGCTTTAAGCAAGAGCAACACTGGTCTAGCTCTTCTGTTGTAATCATTCCAGCTATTGTTGAAAACTAATTAATGAGGTTTTTTTTTTAATGAGCCTGGCCATTTAGCAGCCACAGCCTCACAGATGCTTTCCCTATTCTTAATTATGTATCAATAAAGTTGTGTCACTAAATACCAAATAAATAGTTAGAAGGAGCTCATTCCACACTCAGGTGCCCACATATATACATGTAAGTACAGAGATATGAAAAGACCTCCGTCCTCTCCTTGTTCCTCCAACTTCATGTTTCTTCTTAATTGTCTGATCCAACCAAGTGATAGCACTAATTCTGGAAAAAGACACTTTCTAAGGAAATATTTAAGACTGGTTAACACATATGGCTTTTCTGGTGGAGTAGCTTTTACTCAGAGCCCTCAAGAAGGACCTGACATTGCAATGGCCCCAGCTTTGGGAGTGTCTAATGGGCTGACATAAGTAGCTACCAATCTGCAAAAGAAGATTCTAATGTCATTAAAAAGTCAGTTTGAGGGCTTCCCTGGTGGCGCAGTGGTTGAGAGTCCGCCTGCGGATGCAGGGGACACGGGTTCATGCCCTGGTCCGGGAGGATCCCACATGCCGCGGAGCAGCTAGGCCCGTGAGCCATGGCTGCTGAGCCTGCGCGTCCGGAGCCTGTGCTCCGCAACGGGAGAGGCCACAACAGTGAGAGGCCCGCGTACCGCAAAAAAAAAAGTCAGTTTGACACACCCCACACCCATGAATTGTGGCGTTTAACAGTGTCTGGAATAAAGTAATTGTTCAAAGAATCATTAGTATTATCTCTGACTAATGCCAGAAGTTTATACCTGGAGCTAGACGCTTTTATAATAATAATAGTAAGAATAAGAATAAACATTGTGGAATACTTCCTACATGTAAAAGAATATAACAACTTTAAGTTATAAAAAATAAAATGATTTTATTAATTTCCACCTGGCTCCTTGTTGCCTACTTCCAATCACATCCCTATCTCTTTCTTGAAATTTATGTCCATCATCCCCTTCCCTAAATAAACATTGTTAAATATTTATCACTTAAGAATTTGTTATAAATGGTAATGTATATATTTATTTCTCTATGACTTGCCTTTTTCACCCACCAGTAAGTGTTTGAGATTCATTCATGCTGATGTGTATGGCTGTAGTTCCTTCATCTTCTCTGCTGTCTAGTATCCTATTAAATGAGCTTTCCATTTATGGCTGGACATTTGCCTCATTTACATCATTTCCAGAATTTTTTCTATCACAAACCCTTGTGTCATAAACCTTTTCATACATGTCTCCTGGTACAAATGTGCAAGATTTTCTGTAGAGAAAAAATTTTCTAATAGGCTTAGAATTGCTTGATGATAAGATATGCATATCTTTGATTTTCTAAGTAAATGCCAATTGTTTTCCAAAGGCACTGTGTCAACTTCTAGTAGCAGTAGGTAAGAGTGACTTTGCTCCATATTTTAACCAAAACTTAGTGTTGTCCTTTTTTCTATTTCCTAATTTAATGGGTGCCAAATACCACCTTATATTTTGTGTGTATATTTCCTTGATTACTAATAAGGTTGAGCATTTTTTACATATGTCCGAATCTTTCATGTTTCTCCCATGAAATGCCTGATCATGTCGTTTTGCCCATTGTATCTACTGGATTGTTAGGGTTTTTTAAAATTTACTTCTTAATATATTCCACATTGTTTCTCTTTGTTTTATGCATTATAAATGTTTTCTCTCAGTTTGTGGCCTGTTTTTTTTACTTTTTTAGTGAACAGAGATTTGTTTTTATTTGTTTCACTTTTAATGTGTTTAAATGTATCAGTCTTTTTCTTTATAGTTTGTCTTTTTAAATGTCTTATGGAGAAAACCCTTTCTCAAATTCATAACAACCTTTTCCAGATTTTCTTGTAAATTTTTAAAAGCTTTGTCTTTTAATTGAGTTCTTTAAACCAACTGTCATTTAATTTATGTAGGATTATTCAGTTGATAGTTATTCTATTAGGATAGGATAAATTTTTCCATCAGGATAACTATCAATTGAATAATCAATTCTTTCCTCTTCATCTGAAAGGTAGTTATGTCATATCATATCTGCATGCATGTGTGAATCTATTTCTGTCTGTCAATCCCTGAGCCAGTTTTATTCTCAATTACTATAGCTTCTCTAAAAGCCTTGCTGTCTAATACATCTAAGTTTGCTTAGCCCATTCTTCTTTGAGCCTATCTTTGATGTTTTAGGCCTCTCGTTCTTTCTGATACATTTTAGAGTCAGCTCATCCTTTTCCTCAAGAACTGGGTATAAATTTGGGAAGAGGTAATATTTCTGGCACATGAATCTGTCTATCCATGAACATATTATCCCTACCCATTCACACTGGTCTACTTTGATGTCTGAAAAGTTCTAATTTGCTCTATAACAAGGTTATACAGCTATTGTCAGATTAGTCTTAATTCATTCATTTTTACTGATGAGTAATATTCCATTGCATGAATATACCATAATTTATTTACACCTTCACCTACTGCTGGGCTTTTGCTATGAACACTTGTCTGCAAGTAACTGTGGACTTATGCCTTAATTTCTCTTGTGAAAATCCCTAAGTTGAATGGCTGAATCATGTGATAGAGTATGTGTTTAAATTTTTAAGAAACCTCCAAGTGGTTTTCGAAAATAGTTGGATATTCTACATTCCCAGCAGCATTTGCATTCCCTCCAACACTTAGTATGTTCAGTTGCTTACATTTTAGCTGCTTTAATAGGTGTGTCCTAGTATCTCATCATTCATTTTTGTAATATGTTTTATTGATGTATATCTGATGTATAATAAACTGCATATATTTAAAGTGTAAATTTTATAAGTCCCAACATATATATATATATATATATATATATATATATACCCATGACCACCCCATAATCAAAGTAATGAACATAACTCTCACTCCCAAAAGTTTCCAAGTTCTCCTTTGCAGTTCCTCCCTCTTAGCCTTTCTCCAAATTTAAGGAACTACTGATAAATTCTCTATCACTATAGAATAGGTTGCATTTTCAGTAGTATTTTATGAATGGAATCACACAGTGTGTATTTTTTTATTTGATCTGGCTTCTTTCACTTTTTTTTCTTCTTAAGCATTTACTTATTTTTTTATTGGAGTATAGTTGCTTTACAATGTTGTGTTAGTTTCTACTGTATAGCAAACTTAATCAGCTATACGTATACATATATCCCCTCTTTTTGGATTTCCTTCTCATTTAGGTCACCACAAAGCCCTGAGTAGAGTTCTTTGTGCTATATAGCAGATTCTCACTAGTTATACATAATATCAATAATGTATATATGTCAATCCCCATCTCCCAATTCATCCCACACCCCTTCATCCCACACCCCTTTTCTCCTTGGTATCCATACATTTGTTCTCTATGTCTGTGTCTCTATTTCTGCTTTGCAAATAAGATCATCTATACCGTTTTTGTAGATTTCACATATATGCATTAGTATGCGATATTTGTTTTTCTCTTTCTGACTTACTTCACTCTGTATGACTGTCTCTACTTTCACTTACTATACATTTTTTTGAGATACATATATGCTACTTCATGTATCAATAATTAATTCATTCTTTAGCTGAACAGTATTTCATTGCATGGGTATACCATCATTCATCCATTCATCTGTTGATAGATATTTGGGTTGTTTCTAACTTGGGGCTGTTATAAGTAAAGATTCTATAAACATTTATATGCAAGTCTTTGTGTTGACATATACTTTAAAGTCCCTTGGGAAAATACCCAGGAGTGGAATGACTGGATCATATTGTAGACAGATGTCTGGCTTTTAGTCAAACTGCCAAACATTCACCAAAGTGAATGTACAAATTTGTATCCCCACAACCAATATTTGAGAGTTCTAGTTTCTACTTATCTTTCCAATACTTGGTAGTGTCAGTCTTTTTTTCCGTCTTCAACTTTTTTATTATGTTAAAATTTACATAACATGAAATTTACCATTTAAATATACAGCTCAGTGGCATGAAGCACATTTGTATTGTTGTGGAACCATCACCACTATCCATCTCCAAAACCTTTTCATAATGCAACTGAAATTTTGTATCCGTTAAATACTGAATTCTAATTCCCCCTCCCACCAGCTCTTGGTAACCAATGTTCTACTTTTTGTCTCTATGGATGTGACTAATCTAGGTATCTCTTTAAGTGGAAGCATAATATTTGTTCCTTTGTGTTTGGCTTATTTCACTTAGCATAATGTCTTCATGGTCCATTGTGTTGTTCCTTTTTTAATCTGAATAGTATTCCACCATATGTATATACCACATTTTTTATCATTACTTGATCTGTGGCCTAGCACATGATCTATCCTGGAGAATGTTCCATGTGCACCTGAGAAGAATCTGTATTCTGTTTTCCTTGGGTTGAGTGTTCTGTATATGTCTTATAGATCTAATTGGTTTACTGTGTTAAGCCCTCTATTTTCTTATTTACCTTCTGTCTAGTTGTTCTATAATTGAGAGCTCAGTATTAAAGCCCACAACTATTATTGTACAATTGAATTCTGTCCATTTTGCTTCATATATCTTGATGACATTTATCGAGTGTGTAAATGTCTAATTTTTATATCTTCTTGCTATATTGAAACCTTTGTTAATACATAAATGTCCTTCTTGTCTCTTGTAATTTCTATTGATTTAAAGTCTATTTTGCCTCATATTAGTATAGCCAAACTACTCTCTTTTGGTTATTATCTCCAAAGAATATCTTTTTCCATCCTTTTGCTGTCAGCATAGTTATATCTTTGGAACTAAAGTGAGTCTCTTGTACACAGCATACAGTTAGATCATGTTTCCTTATTCATTCTGCAAATTTCTGTCTTTTGTTTGGAGAATTTAATCCATTTAAATTTAACATAATTACTGATCAGGAGGGGCTTACTCCTGTCATTTCTTTATTTGCCTTCTATATACCTAATAGCTTTTTTTGGTCCCTTATTTCCTACATTACTGTCTCCCACGTTTAGTTGATTTTTTTGTAGTGAAATATTTTAATTTGCTTCTCATTTTCTTTCGTGTATAATCTATAGATATTTTCTTTGTGGTTACCATGGGGATTACATTTAACACCCTAAAGTTATAACACTCTAATTTGACTTCATGCCACCTTAACTTCAATAGCATACAAAACTTCTCCTCCTATACAGCCCCTTCACCATCCCTTTCAGTTACTGATGTCACAAAATCACATCTTTATGCATGTGCATCAAAAAAATCAACATTTTTTAATGCATTAGTATCTTATATCATGGGGAAAACAAAAAGTGGAATTACAAACTAAAGTTACAATAATACTAGCTCTAAAAATTTCTCATGTGTTTACCTTAACCAGGTATCTGTTTTTTCATATAGCTTTGAGTTACCATCTCATGATCTTTCATTGCAACCTATAAGACTATCTTTAGCATTTCCTTCAGGATAGGTGTAGTGATAACAAATTCGCTCATCTTTTGTTTATCTGGGTATTTAATCAATCCCTCACTTTTGAAGAACAGCTTTGCAAGATATAGGATTATTAGTCAATAAAATTTCCCTTCTGCATTTTGAATATATCAACATACTGCCTTCTGACCTCCAAGGTTTCTGATGAAAAATCAGCTGATAATTTTAAGAATGCCTTGTGTGTCCTCTTTGGAAAAATGTCTATTCAGGTCCTCTGCCCATTTTTTAATTGGGTTGTTTGTTTGTTTGATGTTGAGTTGCATGCATTTGTTCATATATTTTGGGAATTAACCCCTTATTGGTTATATCACTTGCAAATATTTTCTCCTATTCAGTAGGTTGTTGTTTCATTTTATCGATGGTTTCCTTTGCTGTGCAAAAGTTTTTAAGTTTAATTAGTTCCCATTTGTTTATTTTTGCTTTTATTTTCCTATGCTTTAGGCAACAGATCCAAAAAAAGGTTGCTATGATTCATGTCAAAGAGTGTTCTGCCTATGTTTTCCTCTAACTGTTTTATGATTGCCAGTCTTACATTTAGGTTTTTAATCCATTTTGAGTTTATTTTTGTGTATGGTATTAGAGAATGTTCTAATTTCATTCTTTTACATGTAGTTCTCCAGTTTTTCCAGCACCACTCATCTCCAGTTTTTCCAGGGCCACTTAAGGAAGAGGCTGTCTTTTTTACATTGTATATTCTTGCCTCCTTTATCAAAGATAAGGTGACCATATGTGCGTGGGTTTATCTCTGTCTCTATTCTATTCCATTGATCTATGTGTTTGTTTTTGGAGGGTATTATGCTAAATGAAGTGAGAAAGACAAATACTGTATGATATCACTTTTATGTGGAATCTAAAAAATACAACAAGTTGTGACTATAACAAAAAGGAAGCAGGCACAGATATAGAGAACAAACTAGTGGTTACCAGTGGGCAGAGGGAATGAGGGAAGGGCATCACAAGGGGAGGGGAGTAAGAGGTACAAACCATTAGGTATAAAGTAAGCTACAAGGATATATTGCACAACACAGGGAATGCAGCAAATATTTTATAATAACTAGAAATAGAGTATAACTTTTTTAAATTGTGAATTACTATATTGTAAACCTGTAACATAATATTGTACATCAACTCTACTTCAATAAATTTTTTTTTTAATTTCAAAAACACCTTGTAAATGATCAGTTGTTTTTCTCTTCCTGCTTTCAAGATTCCTTCTTTGTCTCTGTCTTTTGAGAGTTTGATTCTAGTATGTCTCAATGTGGGTCTCTGATTTATTCTACTTAGGATTTGTTGAGTTTTACGGAAGCTTATATTCATGTCTTTCATCACATTTGGTATGTTTTTAGCTATTATTTCTTCAAATAATCACTCTTCCCCCTTCCTTCCCTCTTCTCCCTTTGGAATTCCCACAATGTTTATGTTGGCTAACTCTGCGGTATCCCACAAGTCCCTCAGGCCCTCCTCACTTTTCTTCAGTATTTTTCTTTCTGCTCCACAGAGTTGATAATTTTAATTGTTGTATCTTCAAGTTTACCAATATTGTCTTCAGCCTGCTCAAATCTGTTTTTAAATAATCCTGGTGAATTTTTCACTTCAATGGTTACAATTTTCAGCTCCAGAATTTCATTTGGTTCCTTTTTGTGTTTTCTATCTCTTTATTGATATTTCCATTTTGTTTGTACATTGTTCTCTTGACTTTGTCCACATCTACTGTTACTTCTTTGAGCATCTCTAAAACAGCTGTTTTCAAATCTTTGCCTAGTAAATTCACCACCTGGTCTCTCTTAAGGATGTTTTTACTGACTTTTTTTTTTTTTGAAGTATAGTTGATTTACAATGTCGTGCCAATCTCTACTGTACAGCAAAGTAACTCAGTTATACACATATATGTATTCTTTTTTTATATTTTTTTCCATTATGGTTTATCTCAGGATAATAAATATAATTCCCTGTGCTATAGATTAGGATCTTGTTGTTTATCCACTCTAAATGTAATACTTTGTGTCTACCAAGTCCAATCTTTTTTTACTTTTAAATGGACTGTAGTTTCCTGTTTATTTTTTTATTGAAAACTGGATATTTGAATATGATAATATGTAGCTCTTAAAATCAGATTTTCTTTTTGTCCAGGGCTTGCTTGCTGGGGTTTTTTGTGTGTTTGTCTGGTTTTGTTTTAACTAGTGTAAGGTGTCTCTCTATGCCAAGGATAAACTTAAAGTTTCATTAGATCATTTCTGAGCATGTTTCTTTCCCTGGGCATGTACAGTGACTTTCTAAAGTCCACCATATATGCAGTGCATTTTGAATGTCCTAGTCTTTTAATGCCTGGCTCCCCAACAGGAAAAAGAAAGTGAATGGAAAAAAGAAGACTCTGCCCCTTTAAATCCCCAGCCCATGGGGGTTGCAGCAGTGGTGGCCAGCATCTTTATCTGTGCCTCCACAATCAGAAGCAGCAATCAGTGATCAGTACACAAATCCCCAATATTTGAAGGACATGGTCCTCACTGCCCACTGTGGCTCCAGCATGCAGCCTGCAAGCAGCTCCAGGAAGGAGGGTATGACTGCCTGCTTTGAGGCTGGGGTTTAAGAATGGGTAACCACTACCACACCAAAGCCAAAGTTGATTAAAATTACCAATAATTTACCATCCAAGCCTTCCCATGGAAACTAGAAGCCTTTGGACAGACTCCAGTGTTTAGGGCGTAAGTTAATATCTAATGTGGTTTTACTTGGCATCTCCCTAATGACTATTTATGATTTTTGCATCTATTTGCCATTCATTTACTATCTTTGTTAAAGTGTCTGTTCAAACTTTTAGCCAATATTTTTTAATTGGGTTGTTTGTTTTCTCACTGTTGAGTCATAAATCCGGATACAAGTCACTTAATAGACAAAAGATTCCTAAATATTTTTCAGTCTGTCTTCACTTTTTGCTCTCTTAATGGTATCTTTTGATAAACAGAAGTTTTTTTTATTTTGACGAAATCCTATTTATCAATTTGTTATTTTATTATAGACAGTGCTTTTAGTGCCATATGTAAGTAATTGTTGCCTAACACAAGGTCACAAAGGCTTTTCCCCCTTATATTTTCTTCTAAAAGTTTACTGTTTAGGTTTCTCATTTAAGTTGATTATTGAGTTAATTTTTGTATATAGTACACAGGATGAATCAAAGCTTTTATGCATATAGATATTGAATTATTCCTACAATATTTGTCAGAAAAAAAAACCCACCTTTTCTCCACTGAATTGCTTTTGCACTTTGTTGAAAATCAGTTGTCTATATAAGAATGGGTGTATTTCTAGACTCTATTCTTATCTTTTGATTTATGTGTCTATCTTTATGACAATATTACAGTCTTGATTACTATAGCTTTATAATAAATCTTTAATCCAAATGTGTTCTTCATGTTCAAAGTTGGATTTTTCAAGATCCTTTGCATTTCTAAATGAATATTAGAACTAGTTAATCATTCTTACAAAAATACATGCTGATATTTTATTGAGACTGCATCTGAATTTATAGAATATGAAGAGAACTGACATTTTATCAGTACTGAGTCCTCTGACCCAAAATGATAATATATCTCCTAAATTCTTTGGATCTTTTAAAAATTTTATTTGACAATGTTTTGTAATTTCAACACATAGATCTTTCATAAAATTTTATCAAATTTACACCCAAGTAATTCATATTTTTAGATGCTGTAAGAGGTTTACTTTTAAATTCAGTTTTAAATTTTTTTACTGCCAGTATACAGAAATACAATTTTTTAGTTCTATAATTTTTTGGTGTTTTTCTTATCTTTCATCAGGTTTTTTACATAAGCAATCATGTTGTCTACAAAAGAAGTCAGTCTTAATTTTTTCTTCCTAATTTAGGGGACTTATTTCTTTTACCCACCCTAGAAACTCCGTTTCAATTATAACACATGTATATACATAGTCCGTATTTTGCATTTTTATGCAAGCAGTCATATCATCAGGAAATAATGACTATCTAATATCTCTTTTTTTTAACACTTGTATCCTTATTTCTTGGTATATTATTATTTTTCATTGCACACCCTCGGAATTCCATGTGGTGTTATAAAGAAATTCTGGGGGGCGGTGGAAAGATGGCGGAGGAGTAAGACGCGGAGATCACCTTCCTCCCCACAAATACACCAGAAATACATCTACATGTGGAACAACTCCTACAGAACACCTACTGAATGCTGGCAGAAGACCTCAGACCTCCCAAAAGGCAAGAAACTCCCCACGTATCTGGGTATGGCAAAAGAAAAAATTAATTAAAAACAGAGACAAAAGAATAGGGACGGCACCTGCACCAGTGGGAGGGAGCTGTGAAGGAGGAAATGTCTCCACACACTAGGAAGCCCCTTCGCGGGCAGAGATTGCGTGAGGCGGAGCGGGGAGCTTCGGAGCCGCGGAGGAGGGCACAGCAACAGGGGTGCGGAGGGCAAAGCGGAGAGATTCCCGCACAGAGGATCGGTGTCGACCGGCACTCACCAGCCCGAGAGGCTTGTGTGCTCACGCGCCGAGGCGGGCGGGGCTTCGAGCTGAGGCTCGGTTTCGGTTTCGGTCAGAGCTCAGGGAGAGGACTGGGGTTGGCGACTTGAACATAACCCGAAGGGGTTAGTGCGCCACGGCTAGCCGGGAGGGAGTCCGGGGAAAAGTCTGCACCTGCTGAGGAGGCAAGAGACTTTTTCTTGCCTCTGTGTTTCCTGGTGCGCGAGGAGAGGGGTTTTAAGAGCGCTGCCTAAAGGAACTCCAGAAACGGGCGCGAGCCGCGGCTAAAAGCTCGGACCCCAGAGACGGGCGCAAGCCGCGGCTAAAAGCTCAGAAACCAGAGACGGGCGGGAGACGCTAAGGCTGCTGCTGCCGCCACCAAGGGGCCTGTGTGCGAGCACAGGTCACTGCCCCCCCCCCTCTTCCGGGGAGCCTGTGCAGCCCGCCACTGCCAGGTTCCCGGGATCCAGGGACAATTTCTCAGGGAGAACACACGGCGGGCCTCAGGCTGGTGCAACGTCACGCCGACCTCTGCCGCCGCAGGCCCGCCCCGCACTCCGTGCCCCTCCCTGCCCCCGGCCTGAGTGCGCCAGAGCCCCCGAGTCAGCGGCTCCTTTAACCCCGTCCTGTCTGAGCAAAAAACAGACGCCCTCCAGCGACCTACACGCAGAGGCAGGGCCAAATCGAAAGCTGAGCCCCTGTGAGCTGTGAGAACAAAGAAGAAAAAGGGAAATCTCTCCCAGCAGCCTCAGAAACAGCGGATTAAAGCTACACAATCAATTTGATGTACCCTGCCTCTGTGGAATACATGAATAGACAGCGAATCATCCCAAATTGAGGAGGCGGACTTCTAGAGCAAGATCTATGATTTTTTCCCCTTTTCCTCTTTTTGTGAATGTGTATGTGTATGCTTCTGTGTGAGATCTTGTCTGTATAGGTTTGCTTCCACCATTTGTCCCAGCGTTCTATCCGACCATTGTTTTTTTTAATTTTTTTCTTAATAATTAATTTTAATTTAAAGAACTCTATCATACTTTACCTTCTTTCTATCTTTCCATCCTTCCTTCCCTCTTTTAGACAACGAATCATCCCAGATTGAGGAGGTGGACTTGGAGAGCAAGTTTTATGATTTTTTTCCCCTTTACCTCTTTTTGTGAGGGTATATGTGTATGCTTCTATGTAAGATTTTGTCTCTATAACTTTGCTTCCACCATTTGTCCTAAGGTTCATCCCTTCCCTTTTTTTTTTCCTCTAAATAATTATTTTTTTAATTCAATAACTTTATTATACTTTATTTTATTTTACTGTATCTTCTTTCTTTCTGTATTTTTTCCTTCCTTCCCTCATTCCTTCCTTCCTTCCCTCCTCCCTCCCTCCCTCCTTTCTTTCCTTCTTGCCTTCTTCCTTTCTTTTCTTCTTTCTTTCTTTCTTCCTTCCCTCCTTCCTTCCTTCCCTCCTCTCTTTCTTTCTTTCTTTCTTTCTTTCCTATTTCCTCCTACTTATACTAATTCTCTCTACTTTCTCTCCCTTTTATTCTGAGCCGAGTGGATGAAAGGCTCTTGCTGCTCCAGCCAGGAGTCAGGACTCTGCCTCTGAGGTGGGAGAGCCAACTTCAGAACACTCGTCAAGAAGAGACCTCCCAGCCCCACATAATATCAAACGGCGAAAATCTCCCAGAGATCTCCATCTCAACACCAGCACCCAGCTTCGCTCAACGACCAGCAAGCTACAGTGCTGGACAACCTATGCCAACCATATAGCAAAACAGGAACACAACCCCACCCACTAGCAGAGAGGCTGCCTAAAATCATAATAAGTCCACAGACACCCCAAAACACACCACCAGACGTGGACCTGCCCACTAGAGAGACAAGATCTAGGCTCATTCATACACCACAACACAGGCACTAGTCCCCAGAAATACGCCAAGACACATATTAATCAAACTGTCAAAAACTAAATACAAAGAAAGCATATTAAAAGCAGCAAGGGAAAAACAACAAATAACACACAAGGGAATCCCCATAAGGTTAACAGCTGATCTCTCAGCAGAAACTCTACAAGCCAGAAGGGAGTGGCAGGACATACTGAAAGTGATGAAGGAGAAAAACCTGCAACCAAGATTACTCTACCCAGCAAGGATCTCATTCAGATTTGATGGAGAAATTAAAACCTTTACAGACAAGCAAAAGCTGAGAGAGTTCAGCACCACCAAACCAGCTTTACAACAAATGCTAAAGGAACTTCTCTAGACAAAAACACAAGAGAAGGAAAAGTCCTATAATAACGAACCCAAAACAATTTAGAAAATGGGAATAGGAACATACATATCGATAATTACCTTAAATGTAAATGGACTAAATGCTCCCACCAAAAGACACAGATTGGCTGAATGGATACAAAAACAAGACCCATATATATGCTGTCTACAAGAGACCCACTTCAGACCTAGAGACACATACAGACTGAAAGTAAGGGGATGGAAAAAGATATTCCATGCAAATGGAAACCAAAAGAAAGCTGGAGTAGCAATTCTCATATCAGACAAAATAGACTTTAAAATAAGGACTATCAGAAGAGACAAAGAAGGACACTACATAATGATTAAGGGATCGATCCAAGAAGAAGATATAACAATTGTAAATATTTATGCACCCAACATAGGAGCACCTCAATACATAAGGCAAAAACTAGCAGCCATAAAAGGGGAAATCGACAGTAACACATTCATAGTAGGGGACTTCAACACCCCACTTTCACCAATGGACAGATCATCCAAAATGAAAATAAATAAGGAAACACAAGCTTTAAATGATACATTAAACAGGATGGACTTAATTGATATTTATAGGACACTCCATCCAAAAACAACAGAATACACATTTTTCTCAAGTGCTCATGGAACATTCTCCAGGATAGATCATATCTTGGGTCACAAATCAAGCCTTGGTAAATTTAAGAAAATTGAAATTATATCAAGTATCTTTTCCGACCACAACGCCATGAGATTAGATATCAATTATAGGAAAAGAGCAGTAAAAAATACAAACACATGGAGGCTAAACAATACACTACTTAGTAACGAAGTGATCACTGAAGAAATCAAAGAGGAAATTAAAAAATACCTAGAAACAAATGACAATGGAGATACAACGACCCAAAACCTATGGGATGCAGCAAAAGCAGTTCTAAGAGGGAAGTTTATAGCAATACAAGCCCACCTTAAGAAGCAGGAAACATCTCGAATAAACAACCTAACCTTGCACCTCAAGCAATTAGAGAAAGAAGAACAAAAAAACCCCAGAGTTAGCAGAAGGAAAGAAATCATAAAAATCAGATCAGAAATAAATGAAAAAGAAATGAAGGAAACAATAGCAAAGATCAATAAAACTAAAAGCTGGTTCTTTGAGAAGATTAACAAAATTGATAAACCATTAGCCAGACTCATCAAGAAAATAAGGGAGAAGACTCAAATCAATAGAATCAGAAATGAAAAAGGAGAAGTAACAACTGACACTGCAGAAATACAAAAAATCATGAGGGATTACTACAAGCAACTCTATGCCAATAAAATGGACAATCTGGAAGAAATGGACAAATTCTTAGAAATGCACAAACTGCCAAGACTGAATCAGGAAGAAATAGAAAATATGAACAGACCAATCACAAACACTGAAATTGAAACTGTGATTAAAAATCTTCCAACAAACAAAAGCCCAGGACCAGATGGCTTCACAGGCGAATTCTATCAAACATTTAGAGAAGAGCTAACACCTATTCTTCTCAAACTCTTCCAAAATATAGCAGAGGGAGGAACACTCCCAAACTCATTCTACGAGGCCACCATCACCTTGATACCAAAACCAGACAAGGATGTCACAAAGAAAGAAAACTACAGGCCAATATCACTGATGAACATAGATGCAAAAATCCTCAACAAAATACTAGCAAACAGAATCCAACAGCACATTAAAAGGATCATACACCATGATCAAGTGGGGTTTATTCCAGGAATGCAAGGATTCTTCAATATACGCAAATCTATCAATGTGATTAACCATATTAACAAATTGAAGGAGAAAAACCATATGATCATCTCAATAGATGCAGAGAAAGCTTTTGACAAAATTCAACACCCATTTATGATAAAAACCCTGCAGAAAGTAGGTGTAGAGGGAACTTTCCTCAATATAATAAAGGCCGTATATGACAAGCCCACAGCCAACATCATCCTCAATGGCGAAAAACTGAAAGCATTTCCACTAAGGTCAGGAACAAGACAAGGTTGCCCACTCTCACCACTCTTATTCAACATAGTTTTGGAAGTTTTAGCCACAGCAATCAGAGAAGAAAAGGAAATAAAAGGAATCCAAATCGGAAAAGAAGAAGTAAAGCTGTCACTGTTTGCAGATGACATGATACTATACATAGAGAATCCTAAAGATGCTACCAGAAAACTACTAGAGCTAATCAATGAATTTGGTAAAGTAGCAGGATACAAAATTAATGCACAGAAATCTCTGGCATTCCTATATACTAATGATGAAAAATCTGAAAGTGAAATCAAGAAAACACTCCCATTTACCATTGCAACAAAAAGAATAAAATATCTAGGAATAAACCTACCTAAGGAGACAAAAGACCTGTATGCAGAAAATTATAAGACACTGATGAAAGAAATTAAAGATGATACAAACAGATGGAGAGATATACCATGTTCTTGGATTGGAAGAATCAACATTGTGAAAATGACTCTACTTCCCAAAGCAATCTATAGATTCAATGCAATCCCTATCAAACTACCACTGGCATTTTTCACAGAACTAGAACAAAAAATTTCACAATTTGTATGGAAACACAAAAGACCCCGAATAGCCAAAGCAATCTTGAGAACAAAAAATGGAGCTGGAGGAATCAGGCTGCCTGACTTCAGACTATACTACAAAGCTACAGTAATCAAGACAGTATGGTACTGGCACAAAAACAGAAAGATAGATCAATGGAATAGGATAGAAAGCCCAGAGATAAACCCATGCACATATGGTCACCTTATCTTTGATAAAGGTGGCAGGAATATACAGTGGAGAAAGGACAGCCTCTTCAATAAGTGGTGCTGGGAAAATTGGATAGGTACATGTAAAAGTATGAGATTAGATCACTCCCTAACACCATACACAAAAATAAGCTCAAAATGGATTAAAGACCTAAATGTAAGGCCAGAAACTATCAAACTCTTAGAGGAAAACATAGGCAGAACACTCTATGACATAAATCACAGCAAGATCCTTCTTGACCCATCTCCTAGAGTAATGGAGATAAAAACAAAAATAAACAAATGGGACCTAATGAAACTTCAAAGCTTTTGCACAGCAAAGGAAACCATAAACAAGACCAAAAGACAGCCCTCAGAATGGGAGAAAATATTTGCAAATGAATCAACTGACAAAGGATTAATCTCTAAAATTTACAGGCAGCTCATGCAGCTCAATAACAAAAAAATAAACAACCCAATCCAAAAATGGGCAGAAGACCTAAATAGACATTTCTCCAAAGAAGATATACAGACTGCCAACAAACACATGAAAGAATGCTCAACATCATTAATCATTAGAGAAATGCAAATCAAAACTACAATGAGATATCATCTCACACCAGTCAGAATGGCCATCATCAAAAAATCTAGAAACAATAAATGCTGGAGAGGGTGTGGAGAAAAGGGAACACTCTTGCACTGCTGGTGGGAATGTGAATTGGTTCAGCCACTATGGAGAACAGTATGGAGGTTCCTTAAAAAACTACAAATAGAACTACCATATGACCCAGCAATCCCACTACTAGGTATATACCCTGAGGAAACCAGAATTCAGAAAGAGTCATGTACCAAAATGTTCATTGCAGCTCTATTTACAATAGCCCGGAGATGGAAACAACCTAAGTGCCCGTCGTCGGATGAATGGATAAAGAAGATGTGGCACATATATACAATGGAATATTACTCAGCCATAAAAAGAAACGAAATTGAGCTATTTGTAATGAGGTGGATAGATCTAGAGTCTGTCATACGGAGTGAAGTAAGTCAGAAAGAGAAGGACAAATACCGTATGCTAACACATATATATGGAATTTAAGAAAAAAAAATGTTATGAAGAACCTAGGGGTAAAACAGGAATAAAGACAGAGACCTACTGGAGAACAGACTTGAGGATATGGGGAGGGGGAAGGATGAGGTGTGTTAGGGCGAGAGAGAGACATGGACATATATATACTAACAAACGTAAGGTAGATAGCCAGTGGGAAGCAGCCGCATGGCACAGGGAAACCGGCTCGGTTCTTTGTGGCTGTCTGGAGGGGTGGGATAGGGAGGGTGGGAGGGAGGGAGACAAAGAGGGAAGAGATATGGGAACATATGTATATGTATACTTGATTCACTCTGTTATAAAGCAGAAACTAACACATCATTGTAAAGCAATTATACCCCAATAAAGATGTTAAAAAAATTTAAAAAAAGAAAAAGAAAAAGAAAACAGGGAGAAGCAGAATGATGGGACCCACTGTCAACTAACTTTTAAAACAAAGGGAAAAAATATATTTTTTTTTAATTAAAAAAAAAAGAAATTCTGAAAGTGATCACTCTTGTCATGTTTCACCACTACTATTTCACCATTAAATCTGTTATTTATAGCAGGTTTTGGTGTTTGACATTTATTATGTTTTTTTATCACAAATATGACTAAATATTATTATGAATACTTATTTTGCAACCAATGAGATGATCATCTTGTTTTTCCCCTTCAATCTGTAAATGTGGTAAATTGTGTTGATAGTTTTTTCTAATCGTAAGTCAATTTGGTCATGAGTGCTATTTTTTATATAAATTCTCTATTTATTTTAATAATATTTTGTTTAGCTTTTTTTGCAATGTTTGTAATATTGGCCTGTAATTTTCTTTTCTCATTCTGTCCTTGTCATATTTTAGTATCAAGGAGTTTTAGCTTCACAAATTGCATAGAAAATGTTTTCTCTTTATCTAATCTCTAGAAGAGTTTTTAATTGGAATTATATATTTCTTAACAATTTTATAAAACAATTCTAAAGCATTACGGCTCAATCTTTTCTTACGAAGAAGGTATATAACTACTCATTCAAGTTATCTAATGGTTTTATTAATATTCAGGCTTCCTATTAATTCTGAAGTGAGTCTTACTAAATTATATATTTCTAAGATTTTGTCTAAGTTCTCAAATTTATTGATGTATAGTTGTTCATAGCATTATCTGTCTACAAACATTTCTGCTCTATTTGTATTCATCCCTCCTATTTATATTGATCATGCTGCCAGAAAATATTTAATTTAATTAGTCTTTTAAAAGGCCCAGTTTTTAACATCAATGATTCTTCGTATTTAAGAAATGTTTGATGTTATCTTTATCATTTTTATCTTTCACTTTGATTTTATTCTTTTTTTTTACTAAATTAGTAAGCTGGATGTTTAATTCATCATGTCATTATTTTTAGAATTTCCTCTTTTCTAATAAATATATTTTATGATATACATTCCCCTTTATGTTTTTTATAGCTGCAACCCATGAGTTTTTTTAATAGCATTTTCAATATCATTCAGGTCAAAGTATTTTAAATACCATTATGATTCCTTCTTTGCATTTTGAATTATTTAGAAGTGTGTGTTTTACCTTCTAAATAAATGAGTGATAGTTTTTATTGATTTATAAATTACTTAGAAAAAAGTATTTTTAACATCTTTATTGGAGTATAATTGCTTTACAATGTGTGTTAGTTTCTGCTTTATAACAAAGTGAATCAGTTATACATATACATATGTTCCGATATCTCTTCCCTCTTGCATCTCCCTCCCTCCTAGCCTCCCTATCCCACCCCTCTAGTTGGTCACAAACAACCTAGCTGATCTCCCTGTGCTATGCAGCTGCTTCCCACTATCTATCTATTTTATGTTTGGTAGTGTATATGTGTCCATTCCACTCACTCACTTTGTCACAGTTTCCACTTCCCCCCTCCATATCCTCAAGGCCATGCTCGAGTAGGTCTGTGTCTTTATTCCCATCTTACCCCTACGTTCTTTCTGACCTTTTTTTTTTTTGTCCTTAGATTCCATATATATGTGTTAGCATACAGTATTTGTTTTTCTCTTTCTGACTTACTTCACTCTGTATGACAGACTCTAGGTCTATCCACCTCACGACAAATAACTCAATTTCGTCTCTTTCTATGGCTGAGTAATATTCCATTGTATATATGCACCACATCTTCTTTATCCATTCATCTGTTGATGGACACTTAGGTTGCTTCCATATCCTGGCTATTGTAAATAGAGCTGCAATGAACAATTTGGTACATGACTCTTTTATTTTTTTAACATCTTTATTGGAGTATAATTGCTTACAATGGTGTGTTAGTTTCTGCTTTATAACAAAGTGAATCAGTTATACATATACATATGTACCCATATCTCTTCCCTCTTGCATCTCCCTCCCTCCAACCCTCCCTATCCCACCCCTCTAGGTGGTCACAAACCACCGAGCTGATCTCCCTGTGCTATGCGGCTGCTTCCCACTAGCTATCTATTTTAAATTTGGTAGTGTATATATGTCCATTCCACTCTCTCACTTTGTCCCAGCTTACCCTTCACCCTCCCCATATCCTCAAGTCCATTGTCTAGTAGGGCTGTGTCTTTATTCCTGTCTTACCCCTAGGTTCTTTATGAAAATTTTTTCTTAGATTCCATATATGTGTTACCAAATGGTATTTGTCTTTCTCTTTCTGACTTACTTCACTCAGTATTACAGACTCTAGGTCCATCCACCTCACTACAAATAACTCAATTTCATTTCTTTTGATGGTTGAGGAATATTCCATTGTACATCTTCTTAATCCATTCATCCGATGATGGACACATAAGTTGTTTCCATCTCCTGGCTATTGTAAATAGAGCTACAATGAATATTTTGGTACGTGACTCTTTTTGAATTATGGTTTTCTCAGGGTATATGCCCAGTAGTGGCATTGCTGGGTCATATGGTAGTTCTATTTGTAGTTTGTTAAGGAACCTCCATACTGTTCTCCATAGTGGCTGTACCAATTCACATTCCCACCAGCAGTGCAAGAGTGTTCCCTTTTCTCTACACCCTCTCCAGCATTTATTGTTTCCAGATTTTTTAATGATGGCCATTCTGACCTGGTGTGAGATGATATCTCATTGTAGTTTTGATTTGCATTTCTCTAATGATTAATGATGCTGAGCATTCTTTCATGTGTTTGTTGGCAATCTGTGTATCTTCTTTGAAGAAATGTCTATTTAGCTGTTCTGCCCATTTTTGGATTGGGTTCTTTGTTTTCTTGTTATTGAGCTACATGAGCTGCTTGTAAATTTTAGAGATTAATCCTTTGTTTGTTGCTTCATTTGCAAATATTTTCTCCCATTCTGAGGGTTTTCTTTTGGTCTAGCTTATGGTTTCCTTTGCTGTGTAAAAGCTTTTAAGTTACATTAGGTCCCATTTGTTTATGTTTGTTTTTATTTCCATTTCTCTAGGAGGTGGGTCAAAAAGGATCTTGCTGTGATTTATGTCATAGAGTGTTCTGCCTATGTTTTCCTCTAAGAGTTTGATAGTATCTGGCCTAACATTTAGGTCTTTAATCCATTTTGAGCTCATTTTTGCGAATGGTGTTAGGCAGTGTTCTAATCTCGTACTTTTACATGTACCTGTCTGGTTTTCCCAGCACCACTTATTGAAGAGGCTGACCTTTTTCCACTGTATATTCCTGCCACCTTTATCAAAGATAAGGTGACCATATGTGCATGGGTTTATCTCTGGGCTTTCTATCCTATTCCATTGATCTATCTTTCTGTTTTTGTGCCAGTACCATACTGTCTTGATTACTGTAGCTTTGTAGTATAGTCTGAAGTCAGGCAGCCTGATTCCTCCAGCTCCATTTTTTGTTCTCAAGATTGCTTTGGCTATTCGGGGTCTTTTGTGTTTCCATACAAATTGTGAAATTTTTTGTTCTAGTTCTGTGAAAAATGCCAGTGGTAGTTTGATAGGGATTGCATTGAATCTATAGATTGCTTTGGGAAGTAGAGTCATTTTCACAATGTTGATTCTTCCAATCCAAGAACATGGTATATCTCTCCATCTGTTTGTATCATCTTTAATTTCTTTCATCAGTGTCTTATAATTTTCTGCATACAGGTCTTTTGTCTCCTTAGGTAGGTTTATTCCTAGATATTTTATTCTTTTTGTTGCAGTGGTAAATGGGAGTGTTTTCTTGATTTCACTTTCAGATTTTTCATCATTAGTATATAGGAATGCCAGAGATTTCTGTGCATTAATTTTGTATCCTGCTACTTTACCAAATTCATTGATTAGCTCTAGTAGTTTTCTGGTAGCATCTTTAGGATTCTCTATGTATAGTATCATGTCACCTGCAAAGAGTGGCAGCTTTACTTCTTCTTTTCTGATTTGGATTCCTTTTATTTTATTTTCTTCTCTGATTGCTGTGGCTAAAACTTCCAAAACTATGTTGCATAAGAGTGGTGAGAGTGGGCAACCTTGTCTTGTTCCTGATCTTAGTGGAAATGCTTTCAGTTTTTCACCATTGAGGATGATGTTGGCTGTGGGTTTTTCATATATGGCCTTTATTATGTTGAGGAAAGTTCCCTCTATGCCCACTTTCTGCAAGGTTTTTTATCATAAATGGGTGTTGAATTTTGTTGAAAGCTTTCTCAGTATCTATTGAGATGATCATATGGTTTTTCTCCTTCAATTTGTTAATATGGTGTATCAAATTGATTGATTTAGGTATTTGGAAGAATCCTTGCATTCCTGGAATAAACCCCACTGGACCATGGTGTATGATCCTTTTAATGTGCTGTTGGATTCTGTTTGCTATTATTTTATTGAGCATTTTTACATCTGTGCTCATCAGTGATGTTGGCCTGTAGTTTTCTTTCTTTGTGACATCCTTGTCTGGTTTTGGTGTCAGGGTGATGGTGGCCTTGTAGAATGAGTTTGGGAGTGTTCCTCCCTCTGCTATATTTTGGAAGAGTTTGAGAAGGGTAGGTGTTAGCTCTTCTCTAAATATTTTATAGACTTTGCCTGTGAAGCCATCTGGTCCTGGGCTTTTGTTTGTTGGAAGATTTTTAATCACAGTTTCAATTTCAGTGTTTGTGATTGGTCTGTTCATATTTTCTATTTCTTCCTGATTCAGTCTTGGAAGGTTGTGCATTTCCAAGAATTTGTCCATTTCTTCCAGGTTGTCCATTTTATTGGCATAGAGTTGCTTGTAGTAATCTCTCATGATCTTTTGTATTTCTTCAGTGTCAGTTGTTTCTCCTCCTTTTCCATTGCTAATGCTATTGATTTGAGTCTTCTCCCTTTTTTTGTTGATGAGTCTGGCTAATGGTTTATCAATTTTGTTTATCTTCTCAAAGAACCAGCTTTTACTTTTAGTGATCTTTGCTATTTTTTCCTTCATTTCTTTTTCATTTATTTCTGGTCTGTTCTTTATAATTTCTTTCCTTCTGCTAACTTTGGGGTTATTTTGTTCTTCTTTCTCTAACTGCTTTAGGTGGAAGTTTAGGTTGTTTATTTGATATCTTTCCTGTTTCTTAAGGTAGGATTGTATTGCTATAAACTTACTTCTTAGAATTGCTTTGGTTGTATCCCATATGTTTTGGGTTATCGTGTGTCCATTGTCATTTGTTTCTAGGTATTTTTTGATTTCCTCTTTGATTTCTTCAGTGATCACTTCGTTATTAAGTAATGTATTGTTTGGCCCTCATGTGTTTGTATTGTTTACGGATCTTTTCCTGTAATTGATATCTAGTCTCATAGTATTGTGGTCGGAAAAGATATTTGATATGATTTCAATTTTCTTAAATTTACCAAGGCTACATTTGTGACACAAGATATGATCTATCCTGGAGAATGTTCCATAAGCACTTGAGAAAAATGTGTATTCTGCTGTTTTTGCATGGAATGTCCTATAAATATGAATTAAGTCCATCTTAATGTATCATTTAAAGCTTGGGTTTCCTTATTTATTTTCATTTTGGATGATCTGTCCATCGGTGAAAGTGGGGTATTAAAGTCCTCTATTATGAATGTGTTACTGTCGATTTCCCCTTTTATGGCTGTTAGTATTTGCCTTATGTATTGAGGTGCTCCTGTGTTGGGTGCATAAATTTTTACAATTGTTATATCTTCTTCTTGGATCGATCCCTTAATCATTATGTAGTGTCCTTCTTTGTCTCTTCTGATAGTCCTTATTTTAAAGTCTATTTTGTCTGATATGAGAATTGCTACTCCAGCTTTCTTTTGGTTTCCATTTGCATGGAATATCTTTTTCCATCCCCTCACTTTCAGTCTGTATGTGTCTCTAGGTCTGAAGTGGGTCTCTTGTAGACAGCATATATATGGGTCTTGTTTTTGTATCCATTCAGCCAATCTGTGTCTTTTGGTGGGAGCATTTAGTCCATTTACATTTAAGGTAATTATCCATATGTATGTTCCTATTTCCATTTTCTTAATTGTTTTGGGTTTGTTATTGTAGGTCTTTTCCTTCTCTTGTGTTTCTTGTCTAGAGAAGTTCCTTTAGCATTTGTTGTAAAGCTGGTTTGGTGGTGCTGAACTCTCTCAGCTTTTGCTTGTCTGTAAAGGTTTTAATTTCTCCATCAAATCTGAATGAGATCCTTGCTGGATAGAATAATCTTGGTTGTAGATTTTTCTCTTTCATCACTTTAAATACGTCTTGCCAATCCCTTCTGGCTTGCAGACTTTCTGCTGAAAGATCAGCTGTTAACCTTATGGGGATTCCCTTGTCTGTTCTTTGATGTTTTTCCCTTGCTGCTTTTAATGTGTTTTCTTTGTATTTATTTTTTGATACTTTGATTAATATGTGTCTTTCTGTGTTTCTCCTTGGATTTATCCTGTATGGGACTCTTTGTGCTTCCTGGACTTGAGTACCTATTTCCTTTCCCATATTAGGGAAGTTTTCTACTATAATCCATTCAAATATTTTCTCCATCCCTTTCTTTTTCCCTTCTTCTTCTTGGACCAGTATGATTCGAATGTTGGTGTGTTTAATGTCATCCCAGAGGTCTCTGAGACTGTCCTCAGTTCTTTTCATTCTTTTTCCTTTATTCTGCTCTGTAGTAGTTATTTCCACTGTTTTATCTTCCAGGTCACTTATCTGCTTCTTCTGCCTCAGTTATTCTGCTATTGATCCCCTCTAGAGTATTTTTAATTTCATTTATTGTGTTGTTCATCATTGCTTGTTTTATCTTTAGTTCTTCTAGGTCCTTGTTAACTGTTTCTTGCATTTTGTCCATTCTATTTCCAAGATTTTGGATCATCTTTACTATCATTATTCTGAATTCTTTTTCAGGTAGACTGCCTATTTCTTCTTCATTTGTTAGGTCTCATGGGTTTTTACCTTGCTCCTTCATCTGCTGTGTTTTTTTCTGTCTTCTCATTTTGCTTATCTCACTGTGTTTGGGGTCTCCTTTTTGCAGCCTGCAGGTTCGTAGTTCCCGTTGTTTTTGGTGTCTGCCCCCAGTGGCTAAAGTTGGTTCAGTGGGCTGTGTAGGCTTCCTGGTAGAGGGGACTAGTGCCTGGTTTCTGTTGAATGAGGCTGGATCTTGTCTTTCTGGTGGGCAGGTCCACGTCTGGTGGTGTGTTTTGACGTGTCTCTGGACTTATGATTTTAGGCAGCCTCTCTGCTCATGGATGTGGTTGTGTTCCTGTCTTGCTAGTTGTTTTGCATAGGGTGTTGTGCACTGTAGCTTGCTTGTCACTGAGTGGAGCTGGGTCTTGTTGTTGAGATGGAGATCTCTGGGGGATTTTCACCATTTGATATTACGTGGAGCAGGGAGGTCTCTTGTGCACCAGTATCCTGAACTTGGCTATCTCACCTCAGGGGCACAGTCCTGACGCCTGGCTGTACCATGAGCCTTTCATCCACATGGCTCAGAATAAAAGGTATGAAAAATGAAAGAAAGAAAGAAAGAAAGAAAGAAAGATAGATAGAAAGGAAGGAAGAAAGAAAGAAAGAAAGAGGATAAAGGAAATACAGTAAGATAAAATAAAATAAAGTTATTAAAATAAAAACTAATTATTAAGAAAAAAAGTTTTTTAAGTAAAAAAAAAGAAAAGAAAAAATACCCAATTGAACAGAACTCTAGGATGAATGGCAAAAGCAAAGCTATACAGACAATACCTCACACAGCAGCATACACATACACAGTCAGAAAAAGAGGGAAAGGGGGAAAAATAATATATCTTTCTCCCAAAGTCCACCTCCTCAATTTGAGATGATTCGTTGTCTATTCAGATATTCCACAGATGTAGGGTACATCAAGTTGATTGTGGAGATTTAATCCGCTTTTTCTGAGGCTGCTGGGAGAAATTTCCCTGTCTCTTCTTTGTTCACACAGCTTCCGGGGTTCAGCTTTGGGTTTTGCCCTGCCTCTGCTTGTAGGTTGCCTGAGGGCGTCTGTTCTTCGCTCACAAAGGACGGGGTTAAAGGAGCCGTTGATTGGGGGCTCTGGCTCACTTCGGCTGGGGGAGGGAGAGGTACGGATGCGGGGCAAGACTGCAACGGTAGACACCAGCGTGAATTTGCACCAGCCTGAGGTGCCCCATGCGTTCTCCCGGGGAAGTTGTCCCTGGATCATGGGACCCTGGCAGTAGCGGGCTGCACAGGCTCCTGGGAGGGGTGGTGTGGATAGTGACCTGTGCTCGCACACAGGCTTCTTGGTGGCAGCAGCAGTAACCTTAGCATCTCATGCCCGTCTCTGGGGTCCACACTTTTAGCTGCAGCTCGGGCCTGTCTCTGGAGCTCCTTTAAGCAGCGCTCTTAATCCCCTCTCCTCACGCACCAGGGAGCAAAGAGGCAAGAAAAAGTCTCTTGCCTCTTCGGCAGGTCCAGACTTTTCCCCGAACTCCCTCCTGGCTAGCCGTGGTGAACTAACCCCTTCAGGTTGTGTTCCCGACGCCAACCCCAGTCCTCTCCCTGCATCCGACTGAAACCCGAGCCTCAGCTCCCACCACCCGCCCGCCCGGCAGGTGAGCAGACAAGCCTCTCGGGTTCGTGAGTGCTGGCCGGAACCTATCCTCTGTGCAGGAATCTCTCCGCTTTGCCCTCCGCACCCCTGCTGCTGTGCTCTCCTCCACGGCTCTGAAGCTTCTTGCCTCCGCCACCTGCAGTCTCCGCCCACAAAGAGGCTTCCTAGTGTGTGGAAACCTTTCCTCCTTCACAGCTCCCTCCCACTGGTGCAGGTCCTTCCCTATTCTTTTGTCTCTGTATTTTTTTTCTTTTTTCTTTGGCCCTACCCAGGTACGTGGGGAGTTTCTTGCCTTTTGGGAGGTCTGAGGTCTTCTGCCAGCGTTCAGTGGGTGTTCTATAGGAGCAGTTCCACGTGTAGATGTATTTCTGATGTATCTGTGGGGAGGAAGGTGATCTCCACACCTTACTCTTCCGCCATCTTCTCAAATCCACCTTGAAAAAAGTATTTTTAATGATTCTAATTCATTAAAATTTTTTGTGTCTTGCTTTATGATTTAATGTTTGATCATTTTTTATAATGTTATGTGTGTGAGGATAATTTATACCTTTAATTTTCAATGTAATATTCTAAATATATCAAGCTTGTTTATTGTGTTGCTTAAATCTCCTGTTTCTTACTAATTGTTGTATTCCTTATCTATCAATTGCTGAGAGAGCACTGAAATCCCCCACTATTTCATCATTTGGCTTCTTTTCCCATGTAGTTCTGTGTATTTTTGCTTTGTATGGGTGCTTACAAGTTTAGAATTGATATATCTCCTAGAAAATTGAATTTCTCATCATTATAATAATGGTCTTCTTTATCCCACATATGCTATTTGTCTTGGTAGATTTTAGATATATCTTATATACTCTATAGCTGGATTTGTTTCTGTGTTCATTATGGCAATCTTTACATTTGCTTGGACATTGTAGTGCCTCTACATTTTTTATTCAAATTTATTTCTACCATCTCATTTTGAGTTTTCCGTTTTTCCTGCTTTTTCTGTGCTTCCTTTTTTTTTTTTTTTATATGTTGGGTGTAGGAGTTTATTAATTAATTAATTTATTTTTGCTGTGTTGGGTCTTCATTTCTGTGTGAGGGCTTTCTCTAGTTGTGGCAAGCAGGGGCCACTCTTCATCATGGTGCGCAGGCCTCTCACTATCGCGGCCTCTCTTGTTGCAGAGCACAGGCTCCAGACGTGCAGGCTCAGTAGTTGTGGCTCACGGGCCTAGTTGCTCCATGGCATGTGGGATCTTCCCAGACCAGGGCTCGAACCTGTGTCCCCTGCATTAGCAGGCAGATTCTCAACTACTACTCCACCAGGGAAGCCCTGTGCTTCTTTCTTCTTATTCTTTGTATTAATTGTATTCTTTGTATTAATTGAGGGGTCCGTGTGTCTGTGGGTGTTTTTATTGCATGTTTAATACTCTATTTTTTATGAGGCAGAACTCTATTATATTTTGGATGCTTGGTACTCTATTTCAATTTTTTTAATATTATACAAGAATTTTTAGCAAACAGACAGAAAACTAGCACCCCCCCCCAAAAAAATGTTCACATCCTGATCCTTGAAACCTGTGAATATGTTATCAGGCAAAAAGAATTTGCAAATGTGATTACAAGTTAAAATCCTTGAGATGGAAAAATTAACCTGGATTATCCCGATGGCCAAATCTAATTGATATATTCCTTAAAAGCAAAGAATCTTTCAAGGCTAAGACTGGAGGGAAATGTGACTATAGACAAATGATGAGTTTTGGCTTTGAAAGTAGAGGAAGTTGGCTGTGAGCCAAGAATGCATGCAGTCATTAGAAAAATGGTCAAGGAAATGAAATCTCCCCTATAGATTCCAGACAGAAATGCCACACTGCCAACGTCCGGATTTTAGCACAGTGAGACCTTTGTGGCACTTCTTACCACGAAATTTGTGATAAATTGTTACAACATCAATAGAAAACTGCTTAATATACATATTTAACTAAGTACAAAATTACCTAGTATCATATGACATCCGCAAGATGGCAGATAAGGGAGGTCCAAACCTCTGTTCCCTCATGGAAACACCAAATAGTCAACAACATATGGACCAAAATAGCTCTGTGAAAGCTTTAAAAGTTGCAGCAACCAAGAAAATGCAAAACGAAGAATAAGTCACATTCAAATCAATAGGAAAATTTGTGGTGTGTTTGCTCACCCTTGTCTTCCCCCCAACCCCAGCACAGCACCATGTGATTGGGAGGAGATGGTGCAACTCCTAGTTCTTCTCTCAGGGTATAAGGAAAAGAATGGAATTTAATGGCAATGGTCTAGCTTGTCTGGGGGCTGCCCAAGAGACTGTTTTTCTGTCTTGCCTTACTAAGAGAGCTGATGGGAATGGTGTCAGAGCTGGGATATCAGATTGGATATCTCAACTGAAAACTGTGTCTGGTGTCATAGGGTGTTAGGCCTTCAGAAGGTCTGCAGACCCCTGAGTGCCTATAAGAGATTACTGGCCACTCCCACCACCTGCCCCAGTCCCTTGTCACTAAATGTAGAAACAATTCTGAAGATTCAAACACCCCTTGAACCCAGAGATGTCATGTAGCTCCACACTTGTCCTACAACACTAGGCCTGGGGCCACAGAATGCTCCAGAGTTCCTCCTCCCACTCCCCTGCAGGTGAAGGTCCTTCTTTAGGGAAGTCAGTTTACAAAGGCTGGAAGAGGTGACAGCTACTTGAATGTACAGAAATCCATGCAAGGCTACAGGGATCATGAAGAATCAGGAAGACATGCACTAGCAAAGGAACACAATAAACTTCCAGTAACTGACCCCAAAGAAATGAAAATCCACAAACTGCCTGACAAACAATTTTAAATAATTGTTCTGAAGAAGCTCAGAGACCACAAGAACACAGAAAAGCAATTTAACAAAATCAGGAAAACAATATAAGAACAAAATGAGAACTTAACAAAGAGGTAGAAAACATAAAAAAGAACTAAGTAGAAAATTTGGAGCTGAAGATTACAATGACTAAACTAAAAAAATGCAATAGAGAGCTTCTACAACAGACTCATTCAAGCCAAAGAAAATATCAGTGAACTGAAGACAGGCTGTTTAAAATGATCAAGTCAGGGGAAAGAAAAGAAGGAAAAAGAATGACAATATACTATGGGACTCCATTAAAAGAAACAATATTTGCATTATGGGAGTCTCAAAGGAGAAGAGAGAGATAAAGGGGAAGAAGCTAATATTTAAAGAAATAATGGATGAAAACTTCCAAAATCTGGGAAAGATATGGACAACCAGGTAGATGAAACTCAAAGGTCCCAAATAAAGTTCAACCCAAAGAAGACTTCATCAAGATACATTATAATAGAACTGTCAAAAAATCACAGACAAAGAGAGAATGTTGAAAGCAGCATGAGAAAAGAAGCTTGTCACATACAAAGGAACTTGCATAAGGCTATGAGTGGATTTCTCAGCAATAAACTTACAGGCCTTGCAGGCCAGGAGAGTGAGATGATACATTCAAAGTGCTGGGGGGAAAAAAAAACTGCCAACCAAGAATTAATTTTCCTGGCAAATTTGGTGAGAGTAGAACTTCAGTGTTCTTAACACACACACACACACACACACACACACACACACACACACACAACCTACAGGAGGTGATAGGTATATTAATTAGTTTGATTGTGGTAATCATTTTGCAATGTATACATATATCAAAATATCACATTGTATACCTTAAATATATACAAATTTTATTTGTCAATAATAAATAAATACATCATTAAAATAAAATAAAATGATGAAAGAAAAATATGTCTGCCAAGAAGACTATATTCAGCAAGACTATCCTTCAAAAATGAGACAAATTGGGCTTCCCTGGTGGCTCAGTCGTTAAGAGTCCACCTGCCGATGCAGGGGACACGGGTTCGTGCCCCGGTCCGGGAAAATCCCACGTGCCACAGAGCGGCTGGGCCCGTGAGCCATGCCCGCTGAGCCTGTGCGTCCAGAGCCTGTGCTCCACAATGGGAGAGGCCACAACAGTGAGAGGCCTGTGTACCGAAAAAAAAAAAAAAAGAGAGAGAGAGAGAAATTAAAACATTTCCAGATAAACAATAGCTAAGAGAGTTCATTACCTGTAAAACCTGTTTTGCATGAAATGTTAAAGAGTTTAAGTTGAAATAAAAGAATGTGCAGGACTTCCTTGGTGGTCCAGTGGTTAAGAATCCATCTGCCAATGCAGGGGACACGGGTTCAAGCCCTCGTCCAGGAAGATCCCACATGTTGCAGAGCAACCAAGCCCATGCTCCACAACTACTGAGCCTGTGCTCTACAGCCCACGAGCCACTACTACTGAGCCTGCATGCCACAACTACTGAAGCCAGTGCACCTAGAGCCCATGCTCCACAACAAGAGAAGCCACCGCAATGAGAAGCTCATGCACCACAACAAAGAGTAACCCCTGCTCGCCACAAGTAGAGAAAGCCCACGCACAGCAACGAAGACCCAATGCAGCCAAAAATTTAAAAATAAATAATAAAAATAAATTAATTATTAAAAAGTTTTTTTAAAGAATGTGAGAGAGTAACTCAATACCATAAAAAGATACAAAGGTCTATAGTAACAGTAAAGCGTAGACAAATATAAACCTGTATTATTGTAATTTTGGTTTACAACCACTTTTAATTCTATTATAGGATTTAAAATCCAAAATCATAAAAAATCATTAAAGGTCTATATTAATGGGTACACAATATATAAAGATACAATTTGTAATATTGTTAACATAAAGTGGTGGGCTTATAAAGGAAAACAGTGTTTTTATATCATTGAGGTTGTTATCAGTATAAAAAAGGTTCTTAATAGCTTTAGGATGTTTTCTATAGCTAGTATGATGACCATAACTTACTTTAAGGTCTAACCCCTGATACGATGTGCCTATATTGAGAGTAAATATCCAGTAAGAAGTGGGTTTGAATGTGCCCAGTTTGTGTCAAAGGCCAATTGGGTGGGGTATTCAGACACCTATTTGCATGAAGACCTAGTAGCATCGTGGCAAGGAGTTCATCATGACAGAAATGGGAGTCAAAGGGGAGTGTGGGGCAGATTTGAATACAACAGGATAAGTGGTACTCACATCATCATTAGGCCTCCCTCCACTGCCAGATCCAACCACATCCCAGTGGAGAGAACTCAATTTTTTTTAAAAGTTACTTGTGTCTTGTTGGGAGGGAGGGGATGCTTTCTCCACATCATCAAGGTTCCTAATGAAACAAAGGAAGGACCTCACTGGCAGTGGCCCAGAAGAGGCCCTAGCAAAAGGAGCAGAGAGACCCCACTACACTACATGAGTCCTGGCTCTGCAGGAGGTAGAATCCCAGCGGGCAGCTACACTACCCTCCTGACCTTCCGTGATTTCCTAAGCTGACATCTGGTCACGTTATCCCCGTCCTTAAGACTTTCCTCTGGTTCCTGTTGCTCTTCAGGTGAAGATCAAACACCTTTTCTTTGGTTTCCATGCACTGTAAGATGACTACCTCGCCAATTTCAATAAATCAAATCAGTTATACGCTCTTATAGCACTGGCTTTTCCGTCAAAGCCTTTTCCTCATTTGTGATCATTTTGTGGAGTTTTTCTATTAACATCTTATCCTAATCCGACCAGCTCACCAACAAAATCAGTAGAGAGTCTAGCCCTGCTCTACCCTTATTCCCAGGTAATGCCCAGTGTCTGGCTCAGAACAGGCATGGAAGCATGTTTCTTGATGAAGGTGTGACTAGACACCAAGACAGCCTGAAGACATCCCAACTTATTTCAAGAGATAGAGGCCTGGAAATTGAACAGACAGGAGTGGGCCATCCCATGCTTCTTTGCTCGACTGCCATGATCCCCTCCCACCCCCAAATGCTGGGCGTATGCAATCACTGACTTGTTTGATACGGTTATTGCTGTTGTGTAAGGCATAAATATGATTGACACTTTAATAAAAATAATGTTGGTCACTTTCATTCATCATTTACAAAGTAAAGTTTATTTTTATTTTTGTCCATCCTCCAAACAACCCTGCAAAGGAATTATTTTTACCTGCCTTGTTCAGCTTAGGAATCTGGTTATCTACAGCTGTGTAACAAATTACCTCGAAACTTAGTGACTTAAAACTTTTCTATGTCTCATGATTTTCTATGGTCAGGACTTCAGGAAGGACCTAGCTGGTGATTCCTCTGCTCCATGACAAAGCAGCCACAGAGGTCGCTGGTGGTATTCAGCTAGTGGGTGTGCTGGTCAGGAGGGTCCAAGACAGCTTTATTCTCCCATGTGTCTTGGGCCTTGAGGGGATGGCTGTGGGCTGGATGCGCCCAGATGAGACTGAGACCAGAGAGCTGACATGTGGCCTCCCCAGATGATAGTCTTAGGGTATTTGGCCTCCTTATGCAGTGACTCAGGTTCACAAAGACTGTTCCAAGAGCCCAAGCAGAAGCAGCACAGATTTTGCAATCATCTTTTATCTACCGTGGGGGTCAATGGCTCATCTGTGTCTGCACAGCCACTAGGAGGAAAGCCTCTGGGTGAACCAGAGGCTACGGGTTGTCTGCTACCTCTGTGTACTCTTTTGAGGGCCAGAAACTTACTTTCTAAAAGTGGGCCAATTTTCTTTTTTAGAAAAAAAGATATTTAAGAGGAAACAACTACAGTTTCTTGTCATGGAACAGAGCTGGGCTCAGAGGATGCAGGAGATCGTAAAGCTTCAATTTTCTTTTTTAGAAAGAAACATATTTAAGAGGAAACAACTTCAGTTTCCTCTCATGGAAAGGGGGAAAGAGGACGAAGACGCCAGGAGCTATCCATTAATTCCCTGGTCTGGGTTCTCTGCTGGGCCCATCTGGAGCTCTGGTAGCAAGCAGTTCCAGGCAGGCGTGGGTGCTGGGCTGAAGAAGCTACTAGAAAGAAATGATTGCAGCTGACATATCCCTAGGAGCATAATTACAAGTGACACATCCCTAGGGCCCGAAAATAAACCAGTTTGAAAAATTGAAATGAACTTACTCTGTTCTATTTCAGGCAATAAGCTTCTTTGTTGCCCTAGTACAAATAATGCCTGGAAAACTTTCTGAATTGACCTTACATGGGACATGGAAGTGTTTCCTTATGAGAACATCCTCCACGGACTGATGAAACGTTCCCAAGCCCCCACTTTCCTCCTGGTCACATGAGTCAAGATGTTTAACTCTCTTCTGAATGCTTTGAAAGCTCTGACAAACTTTAAATCTGGAGGGAAAAGGGAAGGAGTGGGGACAGGGAGAAGTAGGGGTCAATCCTTTCAAAAACCATTTCAGTGTGCTCTTGTACTTTGACTATCCAGCAGGAAGGGACTAGAGTCATTCTACTCTGCCAGGGAGGACTGCCAGGTGGAAGGATTTTGTCACCTACCCTCTTCACATACCTACCCCTCTTAGTTTTATAACCTTTTACTTTTTATCTCTAATGATATCTAGTTCCAAATATGAACCTGAGATAAAAGCAAACTCCAGAAAATTCCTGATTTGGGTGGAACTCCAATTCTATTTGGCAGTGACCTTTGAATGTGTGTGTTATCCTTTCCTAGTAGTCCCCAGCCCTCTTCTGTATATGAGAGTCTCTGAATTTTGAAAGGATGGAGCAAATTCCTCTAGACTAAAGATTAGTAAATCAGCACCTGACTTAAGACTAAAGGGCGCTAAAGATCTCAGAGCTTCAGAAATCCTACAACAGCCAGGGTCTTGGATGTTTAGAATGATGGAGAGTCAAGGAATCAGAATCACCTGGTCCTGGGATGTTCACTTTTTGCTCAAAGGTAGCCTTGGGATTATGTGGTGCTGATATGGGGAGCCCTACAGGGGCAGGAGGAGACAAAGCATCGGGTCTGGTCTGCCCAGCAGAGAAGCTCCACTTCCAGCAATGTTACTTAGAGGAGCCATTGCAATACTGTGTTTGAAGACCAGGTTCTTTGACCCAAAAAAAGCAAACTGCTAACATAAGCTAAGCCAGAGACTACTACTCTTTCCACTGACGATGAAGCATTCAGCAACCACATCCTCAGGGTGATCATAGAAGTGGCAGGTGGAGGCAAGTGAAGAGAGCTGGGCTCAGAGGATGCAGGAGCTCGTAATGGTCTAGGGCATCCACTCAAGTTTGGCCCAGAGAGTCCAGAGATGAGGGATGATGGCTCATGGTGAAACCAGGGAAGGCAGGCTCTGTTATGAGTGCAGAGTCGAGGGACACCTGTGCTACTTGGGGACTGAGGAAGTGCTTCCAAGCAGAGACTGCCTTTGACTAATCTCCTGAGGGCACAGGGCAGGTGCTCCTGAAATGAATAATGTAGAAGTGGTGCTTCAGGCAGAGATCAGCAAGGCCACGAGCCTGGGATGGCAAGACATGAAAAGGAAAGGTTACATAGGCTGAGTCCATCTTCTAGAAGAGCTTTGGACTGTAGTGTCAGAGAACGGAGTATGATTTCTACCTCTTCTATTTAACTGTGTTGCAATTATGACCAAGTTCTAGAGGCTTCCAGAACCTCTGTCTCACTGTCTATCAGATGAAGTTCCTGACAAAAAGGAAGCTCTGGGGAGTGGCTGAGATCAAGCACCAGCACAGTGCTGGTCCATGGAGGGGTTTGGGAGGTCGTGGGGCTGTGGTCATGACTGCCCTGGGCATGAAAGTGGAGTCTAAGAACTCAATGAACATTCATCAATTGTTGATTGCAGCTTGTTGGAATGCATGAGACTTCTGTTTTGCATAAGCACTAATAGTATAATTAGCTTGTGTATATATGTGTGTAATATTTGCTATTTGTTTTTAATTAGCATCCACACACTTTAGCTCCTGAGAGCCTCAAAGAATAAAGTATTTCATGTAGACGCCACCGTGGGTTTATTTTCACAGAGCTTGAGCAATGACCCCTCTTGGAGATGGGAGGTTTATAGGCCCAGCAGTCAAACATTCCACCAGGAAATCCATAATGACCCCTGTAGCATTGGTAACTACAAATACTCATTAACTTAAAAAATGCAAGTCAGCCATTCACAGATTGTCCATTGGATTTATCACTTAATTAACGTTTTATGAGGATTGTTTGTTAAGGGTGAGAACTCAGATGACTAGAATGGCCTTTTTTCCCTTTTGATTTCATGATCGTTTTAGAGCAAATGGGAAAACTTTGATTAGTAAATCAGCATCTGACTTAAGATATTACAGTAAGTGGTCTCCAAGGAATATAGAAGATATTACAGTAAGTGTTCTCCAAGGAATATAGAAGAAGCACTTCAAGTATTTTTGAGGGGACAGCATTTTACAGCACGGACAAGACTTCCAAAGGTAAAGCACAAAGGTATTTACACAAAATGCAAAGTTATCATGCCTACATGTTCCCCTGAATTCCCTAAATAAAAGAATTTGCACAAAGTTATTCATGAAACTAAGAAAATATAGGTCAGTAAAACAGTGCTGTCCTCTTCCAGTTAACTCAGTCTGTCAATCCATTCTATGAGTATCAGCAAGTTCCAACCATGTGCTAGCACTGGAATAGGTGCTGGGGATTCAACAATCAAAACAGCCAAGACAATGCCTTGATTTTTGGTTCAGTGGGTGAGTCAGACCGTCATCAAGCAATTACACAGACAAGCAGTGGCCAGTGTAGGAAAAAAGCAGAGAGCCTGATCAGGTCTGAGATAACAGGAAAAAGGTCTCAGAGGAGTAACATTTGAGATAATATCAAAAAGTTAACGAAAGTTACTTGGGAGAAAAGCAGAGCTTCCCAGGAGAAAGAAATGGCAAATATAAGGGCCCTGAGGGGAAGGAGTTTAAATTCTAGGGACCAACAGAAGGTTCACAGCAGCAGAGAAGTTTCTGGTGGTGGAAAAAGGCACTCAGAAGCATGAGAAGTTGGGAGATGAACCTATAGCCTTCTAGATATTTTATGGATGGTTTACAAGTACATCCTTGGAGCAACCGGAAGTGATTAGTTCATCTGGGTCCTCTAGGAAGCAGGCACTAGACAGAATTAGAAGCGCAAACAGTTTACTGGGTGTAATACCTGTGGATGATAAAGGGGAGAGGGAAAGTGAATCAGAATAATCAGGGAAGATCCCACGCCTGGGTGCAGAGTAGTTGTCACTCAGCATAATTCCTATGAGATTCATCCAAGTTGTTGCATGTATCAAGAGTTTGTTCCTTTTTATTTCTTAGTAGCATCCCATGGTACATAAGTACAACAGTTTAACTACTCACCCATTTAAGGATATACAGATTGTTTACAATTTTTAGCTATTATGAATACAGCTACTATGAACATTCATGAATGGGTTTTTGTGTGGATATGAATTTTTATTTCTCTAGTATGAATGCCCAGAAGTGCTATTTCTGGGCCATGAGGTAGCTGCGTGTTAAGTATTACAAGAACTGCTAAACTATTTTCCAGGAAGTTTACCATTTTACATTTTCACCAGCAATACATGAGTGATCAAATTTCTTCACATCCTCACCGGCATCTGTGCGGTCACAATTTTTATTTTAGCCATTCTGATAGGTTTGCAGCGATATTGTATCATCCCTTTTAATTTACAATTCCCTAATGGCTAACGCTGTTGAACATACTTTCATATGCTTATTTTTCATCTGTATATCTTCTTTGGTGAAAGTTCTATTCATGTCGTTTGTCCATTTTCAAATTATTTGTTTTTTAACCAATGAGCTTTAAAAGTTCTCTGTCTTTTCTAGGTAATAGTCCTTTGTCAAACATGAGGTTTGCAGATATTTTCTCTCATCTTGTAGCTTATCTTGCCATCTTCTTAACAGAGTCTTTCCCAGAACAAAACTTTATATTTCAATGAGATCCAATTTCATCAGTTTTTCCTTTTATGGACTATGCTCTTGGTATCAAACCTAAGAGCTCTCTCCTTGCTCTGGATTCCAAAGATTTTCTCTTATGTTCTCTTGTAAAACTTTTATAGTTTTACATTAAAGTATATGGTCAGTTTTGAGTTACTTCTATACAAGGTGTGAGGTTTAGGTTGAGTTTTACTCATTTTCTGGCCTTTGGATGCCTTGCTCTTCAGTATCAGTCCTTTGGAATCCTCTCCTTCCTCCTTTGAATTGCTTTCAGACCTTTGTTGAAAATCAGTCATGAGTGATGTCATCAAAAATTGTGGAGTAATGAACTCCAAAATTCCATCCCTCCACTATGATTAAGCTGGCAAAAACTGCCAGAATTGACTTTCTCACAGCTCTGGAATCTACAACAAAATTTATAGAATACAGGGGGATGCTTAATGAAGAAAGAGGCTGCTGAATTTTGGTAAGAGAGTATTCTGGAGTTTTAACTTACCCTTCTACTCTTCCCCACTCCCCAGCTCCAGGGCTGTGAGAAGAGGGAAGTAAGAGAGAATGCCAGGGGGGAAAAGCACAGGGACAAGGTTGTAAGTTTCACTGGGTTGCAAGATATTTGAAGGAGAAACCCAGTGGTTAGATCAAGGGACTTTGAAATTAAAATTATAGAAAGTTTCAGTGATTGGTAAAGACAAAGTCAGAGATACTAGCCTAGAAGTGTATCTGTATTTTTCCCCAGTCTATAATCTTCTGACTTCATTTCCTTCCCTAGTTAATGGAGCCTCATGCATGGTCAGTGCCCTCAGCCCCTTTGTAACCCTGTCCTAATGCACCTTCCCTACTAAACCATTTCCCGGGTCGATCTCACCCTCTGTCTTTTCCACCTCAACACCCATGCTGTCAAGCTAACGTGGAAACTTAAATTCATGACTCCAGTCTCAGTTTGGCTTACCATTTCTGTCACCTGCTCCCAGCCCACCCCACTCTCTTTACCCACCACAGTTCCTCTCACCTTCTCCGCCGCCTACCTTGATCTTACCAGATGGATGGTCCTACCTTCTCACTCCCACGTGAGAATTCCTGCAGTACCCATCCTATTCAAAAGACAGATATATCTGGCCTGGTCTTATCTTCTATCTAGTCTACTTCCCCAACAATTATTCATTAGAATATAACATTTTTATTACTAAAGTCATATATTTTCATTATAGAAATGGTGGAGCAGTGAAGCCAGGTCAATGGGGCAAGGAGCCATGGGATTGAGAAGCCAGGGTTAGGGCCTCTGGATGGATGTAAAAATCTCCAGGAACTCTGACAGTTGGTGGACAGAATGGCAGGCAGGAGCTGAGCCATTGGGATGGTTGGCAGCCAGGAGAACCTCAGCTGGGCCTCATGGAGTCCCCATCGAGTCCAGGACAATGTCATGTGTATCCTGGATATTTTCCACAAGACCTCTTTATTATCACTGCAGTTGGGTCCTTTCCTCTGTCCTGCCTCTGCTTCTTTCCTTATGGCACAGACCACCTGTCCCTTGAGGCACAGACCCTGATCATCCCCATTGATGACCACGCCCACACACTCTGCAAATCCACATGCCTGGTGATGATCTCCCTCGGATCTCATCTACACACAGGCTAAGCCCCACGTGTCCACATCACCCAAGGTGAAGCTCATGGTCGTAAGCCTGGGTTTCCTCCATGGCCCTCACCTTCTTCTCACTCTTACCTATGACCACTACCCCAGGCATGTTCAGAACATGCTCACTCACCATCTTCTAACCTGGCCTCTGGGATGCCTTGGCTTGTCCTTCAATTCCAACCCAGACTCAACCCTTCCACAGGGCTTCCCTGATCCAGCCCTTCCCAGACGAGGACTTCCTCCTCTCTCAACACCTCTAGTACCTGTTGGTGGGCATCGCATGTTTGGTTACAGTTGTCAACATCTCTCAACCCCAGAGGAGGGCTCCTGCAGGGCACTACAGAGATGTGCAGAACATTTCCAGAAATGGTTGGGAGAAGCAGAGAGAAAAGGAGGGAGGGAAAGAAAGAAGATAAGGATGAATTCATTATGTTCCCAAGGGCTTGAGTGAACTAGCCTGTGTCTGTGACCTTGGTGTTAAGTTAGAAGCCTCTAGAGCAGTGAGGAATAAAGTGAACTCTCTTTGGTAAGGGAATAAATGCCTTCCAAGGAGTGAGAGAAAGAGGGGAAAGGGAAGGGAGGAGGGGACAGGGGCAGGAGGTAAGGAAGAGGAAGTAAGGGAGGTGGGGAGGGGTAGAGGGAGGCAGAGACAGATGGAGGGTGGTGGAGTAGGGGGAAAGTAGTTCTCCCTGCTAGTCATGTTGGAGCCTGGGGGACCCACCCCCATCCTGACATTCCAGCACTTCTCCTGGGCCAGGGCCCTGGCAGCACAGCTGGCTGGCCCTGTGTGAGGAGCCAGCAGGCAGTGGCAGTCAAGCCTGCAGCCTGACATCCAGGCCCCCTTGCCCCACTCCATCCTTGTATGCTGGGCCACAGGAGCACATGAGCCTCGGCTCCCAGCCTCAGCCCCACTTAGCCCCTCAACTCTTCTCTCTGAAGAATCTGCTGACACTGTGATACCAGCCAAGCATAAAGAGGCTACACCTTGGTCAGTGAGAGCCACAGGTATTATAGTCACAGGGTGCTGGAATCCTCCAGGCATTAAGGTAGGGGGCAGTAGCTTCTGCACAGAGGCGAGCCAGGCAGGGGGCAGCAGCTCCAACTCACACACCACCATCATGCCCTTCCTCTTCCAGGGTGATGCGGAGAAGAGAAGTCATGACTCTTCGAGCCGAGGCTACAAGAATCAGCTGGCTGTGGCCCAACACCTTCTGAGGACAGTGCTGTCCTGTAGTTAGGAAGGAACATCCCTGGGAGTCATATCACCGGGGTTCAGACCCCAGGTCCCATCCCTTCCTGAGTTACCTAAGTGCATGGCCTTACCTCCCTCTGCCTCAATCCTGCACCTGTAAAGGGGATGATGATAGAACATATTCACCAAGTTATGCTAGAAGTTGAATGAGCCAATGGGTGGGAATCCCTCTGAATGGACCGTTGTTGGTGTAAACCCAACACATGTGGTCTGGACCCCTGTCTTCCCAGTGCATCACCCCAAAGTGCACTGAGAGTTCTCTGCAGCTGAGAGTTCCCAGACTTGAATGATACTCCAGGGGATGTTGACAAGTTTTCCCTCAGGGAGGCTATTGACAATGTTATTTCACTAAAAGGGGACTTGCCCTAGGTAAGTGGGTACAAAATGGTCATCTGGGAGCCTAAAAATACAGATTCTTACTTCCTACACCCAGAGGTTCTGATTCTGGAGATCTGGAATAGGTCTGGAAATCTGCTTAAAGAAGCTTACAAGGTGATCTTGATGTTCAGCCAGATTTAATGGATTTAATGGCTAGATGACCCATAAGAAGCAAAGTTTCCATTCTTCAGGGCAGCCTCTCTCTCAGCACCAAGCACTTCCCCAACCCTGGCACACATACCCCACCTCAGATCCCTGTATTTCAGCAGTGTAATTGAGAGTGGCTGGCTTATATTAGAGTCCAGAGCTAAGAGATGCTGGTCCAGCTTCAGTGGCTTGGGCTCCTCCACAGGCCAGGCTCTCTTTCTCAGCAGCGCTGTGAGAACCAGGTCAGCTTCCTGGAGATCTGCTGGCCTGGAAGAGAAGTCTCCTCGAGAAAGAATCATTCACTCCCTGGCCACTGCTCCAACCAGGGAAGGAAGTGAGGGCATCCCTTTCAACTAACGTCTCATGCAGTGGCCTTGCTGCCTCTGCCTGGCAGGAGGCTCTTGCTGATGAGGAGACGTCAGCTGGCAGAAATCTGAAATGGTGATGACAAGAATTGCTTCTTGCCCTGGGATTGGTTTCCTGGCAAAGTAATTAGTGGTAAAATTCAGGATAATCATTTCCCTTCTTTGCATCTGACATTCCGCAGAATGCCAGGGTAATGTACAGAAGGGACCCCCTTGGCTGATACTTTGATTTCAAGCAAAATGGAAGTGAAAAAGGGTTCCCATCACAGATGCAAACTTCAGTGTGCCTGTGGTATGGTCAGATGGCCCATGCCCCAGAGGACAAGAGGTATAGCAGGAAGAACCTTTACCTGAAATGGATGGGGTTTGGGTTCCCATCCTATCTTAACTTGGTATTGCTGATTGCCCTTGGACTGATCATATCCCCACTAAGGACCCTGGATCCTCATCTGTAAAACAATAGTGTGGGAGGAGATGGTCTCCAGGCTTCCCAGACTCTAAAACTTATGGCTTGTGAACCACTGAAAAATTTCTAAACAAAATATTAAGGCATGTGAAATCACTTTATCATAACTCATCCCATGTTGTAGGTAACTGAGAGCTGTTCTGGGGAGACAGGAAGGAAACAGGCTTGGCACATGTCTGGTGAGTAGCTACATCAGATGCATTACAATGCTGGAAGCATGAGACTGGTGGTAGGTGGACCAGAGACTAGTTATGAGTCGGTATTATTTAGGATGCTTTTGGCAACAAGAAATAGAAAACCCTACTGAAAATTAATTAAACCCTGAAAGTAGTTATTGTTTATTTAATTCAATGATGTGATCAGGTTTTTTCAGTGTTCTTATTCCTCATCATCTAGGTTAGTTATGTTTCCCCTCATGGCTACTAGACATCTGTCAGTGATCCAGGCATCACACTATCACACAACATGTCCTGAGTATGAAACAGTGGAGGCTAAAGGCAGAGATTTAACCTCAGTCACTCCCATCATGAGTCATCTTAACTTTCACTGGCCAGATACTACAGAGGATTATTCATAGACTCATTTCCCCCTGCCCCTCTCCACTAATCACAACTACAAACCATGAAAACAAGACAGGGCACAACCAAAGCAGAACTCTGAAAGTGGAAGAGGAAGGTAAGCTGGTTTGAGACCTCGGGGATGAAGGAACAGCAGCAGGAAGTCTTACAACCTCCCACCCAAAGAAAGAAGGCAACCCAGACACCTAACCTAGGAATAGAGGGCAGCCCAGTAGGCTCATTACTCACCAGGATCAAATAGGAGTCACCCCCAACAACATAAGGCAAGTCAACACTCTAGCAAGGGGATAAGGTGAGACACCCATCAGAAACAAAGGGCCACTGGACATATTCTTCTTTGCTATTAGACCTGGGATCCCCCTTTCCACTGAGAGGTGCTGAGGTGGATGAGTGGGCAGAGCCACCAAGAAAGCTACAGCAAGTGGTCTGGTCTAGGAAATCTTTGTCCCTCTGGGCCCAAGACTCTCCTCCCCCACCCAGAGGCAGGGGTCATCAAGGGCACTGGTAGGAGCATCCCACCACCCCACTCACCAACTCAGAGCCCAACCTGTAGAGATCGCTCCACCCCTCAGGCAGCACCAACAGGAAGCCACAGGAGAGCCAGAAACAGCACATGAACACATCAGGCAAAAATAATTCTGCAACAGCTCAGAAAATTAAACAGAAATTGAAACTACAACCTGCATGCTAAACCTGAGCAGGTGACTGCCTGTTAAAAGCATAAGATTTAAATAGTACCCAATACACTCCTGAAAAATAGACAAAATGTCCAAGATGCAATAAAAAAAAATCACCTGTATACACAAAACCAAGACAATCACAACTTGAATGAGAAAAGGTAATCAGCTTACACAAATACTAAAATGAATCAAATGTTGGAATTATCGGCCAAGGATTTTAAAGCAATCATTGTAAAAGTGCCTCAACATACAATTACAAACTCTCTTGAAAAAAAGGAAAAAAAAAGGAAAAATATAGATATTATAAAAAGGAACCAAAGGGAGATTATAGTACTGAAAAAATCAGTAACATAAATGAATGGGTTCAACAGTAGAAGAGAAATGATGGGGGTTAGAGTCAGTGAACTTGAAGACAGATCAATAAAATTCACCCAAACTGAACTATAGTGAAAACCTAGACTGAAAAAAAACCCAAAAACAGGGCCTCAGGGACCTTTGGAAAAATAACAAAATTCCCAACACTGTATTGTCAGAGTCCCAGAAGGAGAAAGGAGAAAGGCCTGAAAGTATTTGAAGAAATAATGTAATGGCTGACAATATGCTAAATTTGGTGAAAAACACAAACCTAGAGATCCAGTAAACTGAGGAAACCACAAACAGGATATAAACAAAGAAATCTATGCCAAGACACATCATAATTTCACCTAAAGACAAAGGAAATATCTTGAAAGAAGTCAGAGAGAAATGATGTGTTACATATATGGGAGAACATCAGTTTGAATGACAGCAGATTTCTCATCTGACACCATGGAGGCCATGAAGAGGTTGCATAATATTTTTCAAATGCTGAAAGAAAAGAAATCTCAACCACAAATTCTATAGCTGGTGAAATTATCCTTCAAGAATAAGAGGGAAATAAAAGCATTCTCAGATGAAAGAAAACTGAAGGAATTTGCCACTAGTAGATGTACCTTTAAAGAATAGCTAAAAGAAGTTTTTTTAAAACAGAAAGAAAATTATAGAAGAAGAAATTTTGGATCATCAGAAAGGAAGAGGGAACAATGGAAAGAGCAGAAATAATATACCACATTTTGGCTTTTAAGTTTTATAAGTTATATTTGATGACTGAAACAAAAATTATAACACCATCTGACACCACAGATATGATATTTAAGTGAGGAAGGAAAACAGATCTAAAGGAAAGAGAGGTTTCCAGACTTCCCTTGATGTAGCAAAGTGTTGATACCAGTAGCCTATTATAAGTCACATGTGTATATTATAATACTCAACCATTAAGAAAATTGTACAAAGATATATCTCAAAAACACTATAAATAAATTAAGATGTAGTCCTAAAAAGATTTTCAAGTAACCTGCAGGAAGGCAAGAAAAGAGAAACAGTAATGAGAAAAGAAGCAAATAGAAAACAAATAATAAAACTGCAGACATAAGCACCTTAATAATTAGTTTAAATGTAAGTGGCCTACTTAGATATAGTCACAATAATCAAAACACTAAGATCTGCAGAATGGATGATAAACATGACTCAACTATATGCCTCTTACAAGAAACTCACCTACAATCAATGACATAGGTAGGTTGAAAGTAAAAGGATGGGAAACAATATATCATGTAAACATTAATCAAAATAAAGCAGAGCATGGGCTTCCCTGGTGGCACAGTGGTTGAGAATCCACCTGCTGATGCAGGGGACACGGGTTCGTGCCCTGGTCCAGGAAGATTCCACATGCCGCGGAGCAGCTAGGCCCATGAGCCATGGCCGCTGAGCCTGTGTATCCGGAGCCTGTGCTCCTCAACAGGAGAGGCCACAACAGTGAGAGGCCCGCGTACCGCAAAAAAATAAATAAAAATAAAATAAAAATAAAGCAGAACAAGAGTGGCTATATTAATCTGGTAAAGCCAAAATCAAAGCAAAACAATTTACTAGAGACAAGGTAGGACCTTATATAAGCTAAAAGGGTCAGTCCACCAGAAAGACATAACAATCCTAAATCAGCAAATTATAAAGCATAAAATACATTAGTGGTTAGAAGTAAAGGGAGAAATAGGCAAATATATTACTATATTTAGAGACTTTAAAAATTTTCAACAGCTGATAGAGCTACTAGACAGAAATCATCAAAGATATGGCAGATCTGAATAACACAATCAAGGAAAGGGATCCAATTGACATAGAGCACTACACCTAGGAAAAGTAGAATATGCATTTTTTTCCAAGTGCTTATGGAATATTCACCAAGAAAGACCATGACTTAAGCCACAAAACAAACATTAACATAGTTAAAATAATATAGGAAATGTTCTGATGCATTTTATAAACCTCTAGCCCAACTGAAAACAATAGGAAAGATAGAAGACAAACCATAACCCATATCAGGAGTAAAATGGGTTATCACTGCAAATCTTACAGTCAATTATGGGTAATAGAACGAAATACTGTGAATAATTTCATGTTCACAATTTTACAACATAGAAGAAAGGATCCACCTCCTTGAAAACCACAAATTAAAAGTCAACCAAGGTGAAACGGATGATCTGAGTAGTCCTTTAACCATTGATTTTGTAATTGATCTTGTAATTAAAATCTCCAGAAAAAGAAATCCCCAGGTCCAGCTGGTTTTACTGAAGAATTCTACCAAATAATTAAACAATTAATACAATATTAACAGTATCTTCTAAAAATTGAAGAGGAGAAAAGACTTCCTAACTCATTTTATGAGGGCAGTAATACCCTGATACTGAAGCCAGGCAAAGACAATACCAAGAAAAAGGATACCAAAGACCAATATCCCCCATAAACTCAGACCCAAAATTCTTAATGCAATATTAGAAAACTGAATTCATCAATGTATTAGAAGAATTATACAACATGACAAAGTGGGATTTATTTCAGAAATGTTTCACTTGTTCAATATTCAAAAATTAATATATTCCACCTATCAACAAGCTAAAGAAGAAAAATCATATGATTATATCGATTAAGGCAGAAAAAGTATTTGACAAGATCCAATACCTATTCATTAAAAAAAAAAAAAAAACTTTCAGCAAATTAGCAATAGAGGGAAATCACCTCAAGTGATAAAGAACATTCACAAGTGATCCTACAGCTAACCTCATACCTAGTGGCAAAACATTAAATCCTTTTCCCCTAAGATCTGTTACAAAGCAAGGATGTTCCCTCACCACTTTTATTCAACATAGTGCTAGAATTTCTAGCCACTGCAGTGAAAAGAGAAAAAGGAATAAGACATACAGATTGGGAAGGAAGAAGTAAAACTGTCTCTATTTGCAGATGACATGATTATCTATCCCAAGAAATCCTAAAAAAGTAATAATCCAAAAAGTAATAAGTGATTTCAGGAAGGTTGCAAGATACAAATCAACACTCAAAAATCAGTCACATTCCTGTGTACTAACACTGGAATGTACAAATAAAAATTTTAAACAATATTATTTATAATAACTCCAAAGAAAATAAGGTACTTAAGTATGTATTTAACAAAACATGTATAGGGTCTGTATGATGAAAATTATGCAACGCTGATGAAAGAAATCAAAGAGGCTTTAAATAAATGAGGCAACATACAGCATTCATAGATGGGAAGACACAACACAGTAGAGGCATCAGTTCTCCACAAAACAATATGTAAGTTTAATGTAATTCCTGTCAAAATCCCATCAAGGATTCTTGTACACATAGATTAGCTTATTCTAAAATTTGTATGGAAAGCACAGCTTTCCATTGTATGGAAGGCACAGCTGTATGGAGCTACAACAATCTTGAAGAAAATAAAGTGGGATGAATCCCTATACCACATATTATGGCTTAATATATAGTTACAGAAACCAAACCAGTGTGGTTCTAGCAAGGGGACAGACACACGAACCAATGCAGCACGTTAGAAAATGCTGAAATAGACACACACAAATACGCTCAACTGATTTTTGACAAAGGTTCAATACCAATTCAGTGGAGGAAGGATAGCCTTTTCAAGAAATAATGCTCGAGCAATTGGACATCCATAGGTTAAAAAAAAGAGGAGGAGGAGGACAAAGAAAAAGACAGAAGAAAAAAACTTCAACCTAAATCTCAAACCATATACAAAAAGTTACTCAAAACAGATCATACACTTAACTGTAAAATGAAAAACTAAAAAATTTTCAAAGAAAAATAGAAAACCTTTGGGATCTAGGGCTAGGCAAATAATTCTTATGCTTAACATGAAGCACACTACCCAAAAAAGGGGAAAAAAAGATTAAATGTACATTATCAAAATTTTTAAAAAACCCTCTTGCTCTATCAAGACCCTGCTAAGAGGATGAAAAGATTAACTACAGAATAGGAGAAAAAAATTGTAAACCATATATTCACAAAAGGACTACAGCCTAAGAATACACAAGGAACTCTCAAAATTGGACTGTAAAAAAAATACAATTAGAACATGCACAACAGATATGAACAGATATTAAGAGAATATAGAGATGGGAAATAAACACATGAAAAGATTTAATAAATTGAGGGCAGATTTCCAGTTAAAGGAAGGGGAACTAGGAAGGGGTGTATGTGTGTGTGTCTGTGCTTATAAAAAGGCAACATGAAGGATCCTTGTGGTATTGGAACTATTCAGTATCTTGATTGTGGTGGATGCATGAAATTACACCCATGATAAAACTGTGTAAAGCTTAATACACATATGTACACATAAATGAACAGAAATAAAACTGGGGGAATCTGAATTAGACAGGTGGACTTTCTCAGCGTCTATGTCCTGCCTGTGTTATTGTTCTATAGCTTTGGAAAATGTTACCATTGGGAAGATGGGGTACAGTGTACAAAGAATCTCTCTGTATTATATCTTACAGCTGCAGTTGAATGTACATTTATCTCCAAAATTTCAATGAAAAATCCAAACACAGTATGCATGGTGAATTCCCAGTCTAGTTGCTTCTGGCAACATTTCCCCACCACTGACATGAGCCAAAGATCAAGATCATGTCTAGTTCTATTCTAAAGGGGTAGTTTAGTGTTATAGTGGGTAACAAGTGGGATTTTATAAGGGAATAGAATAGAAATTATGAGTGCATTTCAATGTAGTGAGGATAAAGATTGTTTTGTGAAATTTTGTGTGTATAAAGATTATATATTTATCCAATTTATAAATGCATATGTCGTGGACCCACTTTCTGTGACTCTTCAGGTATATTCAGTCCCAACTGAACCTCCAAGTCCTGCATTTTGCTCAGTGGAGAGCGCTGGTGTCTTCTGTGGTCCCTCTTTTCCTAATGGCACTGGCTTTTTCAGATGACCACAGGAGGGAAGGTCAAGCTCTGGATACAGCCCCCAACACACTGTTGTGGTGGGGATACGGCAGCTGCAGCTCCCTTATCCAACCCAACTAGACCACAGAAGCTCTGCCTGAAAACGCAGGCAATGTTGGCATCTCCTGCGGCCAGTGTTGGCATCTCCTGTGGCTAATGTTGACTGAGGAGAGACAGGAAATGGAAGCAGCCAACAAAGTTCTTTCCCTCTTCCTTGCAACAGACTTTTCCAGGCTACAGTGGCTCCATAGAGCCTTCTGGTGACATCTGCATGGCCAAAGCCCCTTATGTTTGCAGACAGCCATCACTAACTTGGAAACACACCTCCTTCCCTACCTTACTCTCTACCTCACCTATAATAAAGCACTAGTACCAGGGCTTTGCCTCAGGCTAGGTTTTCCAGGGACCCTGGATAGAGACAAATCAAAGACAAGTCTCCATATTACCCACATACAAATTTGTACACACATGTGCATATATATAATATGCAGGCAATGAATCATAATAAAAACATGTTTCTAGAGGTTGGGCTTAAAATTTTTGCAAGTCACTAATGCAGCCATGGTCTTCAGCCTAAGAATTCCTTTATCCCAGCCACTGGCCTCACCAGGCCCTGCCAGGCACATAATCCTCGGGTTATGTCCTCCACCTGTGTGAGTAATCTGAGGGAAGGCCTCATCTCAGTCTTTACTCTTCCCCCCAACAGAATCAGGGTCCAAGTCAGAAGTGGGGGAATGATATACTGGGCAGGAAAGCCATGAGGATCTGCCCGGAACGAATGCAACTAAGGGAGCCCTGGGAGCTCAGCCAGGAAAGGGGCCTTGGGAATCCTCCCTACCGCTCACGTTCCCAATCCTCCTTGGGAGCACCAGGCAGCATGTGATAATTCTAGGGCTGCCAGGCAGGAGGATGAAACGTAGCCATGACACCCCCATATCCACCTCCCGTCAGTGCTTGCACTAATGACCAGAGCTCCCTGGGACTCATTTTTGCTCAGCACAGCAAGAAACTTGGGTCAGCTGCTTTCCAAGAATCCTCAGAGAAATAGAGAAATCGGGGCCAGAGACGGAGCCTGACTACAGCGGACTGCTCCACTTAACTGTGTCCTTGCCCTGGCCCCTCAGTGTCCTTCCTGATTCAGAAACAAAAACCCAAATAGATCTTGAGATACAAGAGCTGAGGCATGTACCCACTTCTTGTGCACTCTGTGGTCTTGACCTTGGAATGGTTGGACACCCCTACATCAGGACAGGCCCCACTGCATCCTGTCCTAGACCCATACGTATGTGTTATTCTGAGCTGGGGGGGGCGGGTGATCAGTAGATTTTCTGGGTTCCCAGGAATAGAAATCAGGAAACAGCTGCACTCATCTTCTGAAATGGCCTCTGGAGCTCAGTTAGGAGATGGAAGGTGGCTGGGGGGACAGGAAGTTGCTGGAGAAGACAGACAGAGCTCAGCCACTGTGCCAATGTCATGCACTCTACTGACTCCCAGCCCCAAGTCCACCCCTCTGTACTCTGTTCTGTGATTTGAGCAGGAGGTCTGCAACCCCATTTCTCAGATTCCCTCCCAGAGGACTTCTTCAGTCCTGCCAGTGAGAGGCAGTGGCAGGGAACTGGAAGGCCAGCAAAGGGGAAAGAGACCCTCTTCCCATCTCAGCTTCTGTAGGCATCTCTGTGTCTATAGTGGCAGCAGCACTGCAGCACTGCTGGCAGCTCATGCACCAGCCATGGGATACCACACCCCCTCCCTGAATGGAGTCCAGGCTTCCTTCAGAGGGCCAAGCATGAACTGTGTTTCACCCTCTGTTGTCTGAGTGCCAGCTCCAGCAGCCCCTCTCTAGGCCCACAGCTGCCCCTGCACTCTTCCTGTGGCCTCCCTAGCCCTAAGGTACACTAGCTGAACCCTGCACTTATTCTTTTCTGAGTTGCCTCATCACACCATTTTCTTGCTTTCAACTTTCCCATTCCCATGTTAAATCCCCTCCATTTGAAATACTTTGAACATTCCGTTTCTGCTTTTCTGCCTGAACTTTGACTGACACAGCCATAATAACAGAACATGCTCATGATGACACAAGGAGCCATAGGATGGTTTATTCAAAGGGACCTGGATCATGGAGTCCAGCCCTCATCCTACAATCAAAGAAAAGAACATCCAGGGAGACCAAGCATGTGGCACAAAGAGGGACTGGGCATTAGCAGCCTAGCCAAAAATAGACCCCAAGTTTCCTGACCCCCCCACCCGAGCCCTTGTCACTCCAACGAGTGTCAAGTCCAACTTTCCATGGCTCTGCTCAGGAATCCCAGTATGTCCATGGCATGTTCCCTGGGGGGATCCCAGCAAACCCTTCAGTACAGCAAAGTGGCCAGGGTTTTCCTCCATTCCTCTTCAGCACTGGGTCCCCCACCTGGAAGGAATCCATGGTTCTCCAGTCAGACACTCACTCATCAGCTTTTCCCATGCAATTCTGGGTGAGGAAGCAAAGTTCAGAGAACAGATATGAAGATGTGAGCTGGAAATTCAGAAATTCTAAAAGCTGAATGCTGATTGTATGGTCTCATCGAAGCTATTTATTCTCTGTTTTCCCAATAAGAGGCAGAAACATGCCTTGGAAGATTTTATGGAGAGTGACTTCATTTTAATAAATGTGAGCTAAGGTTCGGAGAGGTTTAGTCATTTTTCAAAGTTCACAAGGTCAGTTGGAGTTAGAAGCAGGACCAGAACCCAGGTCACCTGATTCTCAGACCAGTAGTAAAGAAAGTTGAGTAGAAATATTGGGGCCCTTAGTGAAGGTTTGGATGGCTAGCAGCAGGGGGCTGGAAGAAATGGTAAACTGTCTCCCAGTGGGGTGGGGGGTGCTGACACGTGTGCTGCAGGCTGGGAAATTATGCCCAACTACCCAGACCAGCTTCTGATTGCTGACAGCTGATAGACCACCTAGAGGGGTGGGATAGGGAGGGTGGGAGGGAGGGAGATGCAAGAGGGAAGAGATATGGGAACATATGTATATGTATAACTGATTCACTTTGTTATAAAGCAGAAACTAACACACCATTGTAAAGCAATTATACTCCAATAAAGATGCTAAAAAGAAAAAAAAAGTATATCCCCGGTAAGGACAAATAGACCTGTCTTAAGCAAGTGGCTGACAGCCGGAGGGTCCTATCCATGACTGCTGTCTGGCTGGCCATCCAGCTGAGTGACCGAGGGTCCTCAGGTTTCTCCCCAGAGCCTTCGCTGTCTCCATCAGTCCTGGGCTGCCTTCCCCAGACGTTCACTTTGTCTTTAGCAAGAACCATCCTCTACCTGAGGACTCTGGGGAAAAGATAGGAGGCAGCCTCTCTCTCCAGGATCCCCCAAACCAGCCAATCTCACTCCTGCACCTCTATTCCTATCTAGTTGACATCCTTGTCCCTTTCTTTGTGAATTATTCCCATAGCAACAATCATGTACTCAAAGAATTTTGCCCTTATAGTATTTATCAGTATGTGCTTTGTATGAGGAAATAAATATGGCACTAAGAGTTGAGTCCCACTGTTCATTCATTCATTCATTCATTAGATTTAATATGTGCTATGGCAAGGCTATGGTGCCTTTAAGGAACTCACTACAACAGAGGCCCCACAGCCCATCATGACAGTAAGTATCATAAGGCATCACTGCTGAAGTTTGAGGTGTGGGAAGATTAACAGCGGCAGCAATGATAACATAAGCCTACACTTGTGTGCGCTCCATGCCCAGTGGCTCTGCTGAGCAGTTGACAGTGTTATTTATTCCTTCTAGAACTCTACAGGCAGGTGTGGTTCTTACCTCTTTTCTCAGAAGAAGACAACAAAGCCGAGAGAGTAAGGAACATGCCCCGGTCAGGTGCAAGGGCAGCAGATGAGAGGGTCCTGATGGGAGGGCGGGTGGATGCCTCCAGAGCCTGCCCCTTCCTCACATAACAAAAACCTGGAGTGATGACACAGAGAAATGTACTCTTATCCAAACGTCCATCAGCTTTAAAAGCTGAGAAACCTCTTACCTCCTGCCACGTTTCATCACAATGGTTGCAATAGCAATGAAGTTACGGACTGCTGATTGATTAAACCACCACCCTCTCCCCATGATTTTTACTGGCATCGTTGTTCAGCTCTCCCCATAGTGAGAAAGCACTCATCAGCAAACACAGGTATGCATCGCCCAAGATGTGGTTTTCTCAGTGTAATGCAGTAGGTCATTATCAAGTTCATTTACTAAAAATGTCTCCTGGCAACTTCTCCTGTACTACTTGCTGTGTTCTTTTACACAGTCCCAGTCAAAACTATCCAGCTTACAACTCCAGTGGGACTTTCCCTTCTTGGATCCCAAATGTACTTGGTTGTTGCTTTTGCAAGAAAACATGGAATCATCATCACTGACAATGAAAAACATATCAAAGTGTACCCCTTGGCTGTTGCCACTCTTTTCTGTGCATACAATGAATTTCTTTTTCATTGATGTATCATAGTATTATCGTTGGGAAGACACTTTATTTTTATCTTTTTTGTATGTGAATGTTATAGCAAATTTATTCTTTTTTTTCACACACACACACACTGTATTTTATTTTTACAGGAGATAGACTGACACCAAGCATTGTAAATGGATGGCCACAACAAAAGCAACAATGATTGCAATTACCAAACACAAAACACACTCATACTATGTCATAATATTGCCATTCAGTCCAGTAATCCTCCACTGTAACAGTTCCTTTACTTTGTGAAAATTTCTTGCCTCTGAGTCTTTGTGGCATTTTTTTTTATTCAAACAGAAGTCACAAAAATTATAATCATCCTCATCAGTTCACTCAGTCCCATGTAATTAATTTGTTTTCATCTTGATCTTTTGTTAGCATTTTTATGAATTCATCAGTTTTCCATTAGAGTTCTGAAAGTGCTTACTCATTCAGTTCAGCAGCATAGTCAGTTGCCAGAAACCTGTACTTGGCAGAGTCTTTTCCATGAATTCCTTGAAGATGAAACCCTTTTATAGGAACATTTTTGCAAAAGCATCAGAGTACACCCAGAACTGTCTGTAAATGACAAAAGACTTTAAAAATGACCACAGTTAAAGGTTTGATGAAAGTTCATAATAATGCATTTAACAAGGAAATTTAGTTATTTCTGAGATATACATTTTAAAATAATAACTAGAATTATGACTTGTAACATTACACAAGAACATATAAGATTTTTAGGAATTTCATGTAATGTCTGAAACATTTATGTTAACATATTTCCATACAAATAACCCAATGAAAGTTTAGTATTCATTGTTTTGTTTGTTTGTTTGTTTTTTATACTGAAGGTTCTTATTAGTCATCAATTTTATACACATCAGTGTATACATGTCAATCCCAATCACCCAATTCATCACACCACCATCCCCACCACACCATGGTTTTCCTCCCTTGGTGTGCATACATCTGTTCTCTACATCTGTGTCTCAACTTCTGCCCTGCAAACCGGCTCATCTGTACCGTTTTTCTAGGTTCCACATACATATGTTAATATACGATATTTGTTTTCCTCTTTCTGACTTACTTCACTCTGTATGACAGTCTCTAGATCCGTCCACGTCTCAGCAAAATGATTCAATTTCGTTCCTTTTTATGGCTGAGTAATATTCCATTGTATATATGTACCACACTTCTTTATCCATTCGTCTGTCAATGGGCATTTAGGTTGCTTCCATGACCTGGCTATTGTAAATAGTGCTGCAATGAACATTGGGGTGCATGTGTCTTTTTGAATTATGGTTCTCTCTGGGTATATGCCCAGTAGTGGGATCGCTGGATCATATGGTAAAGCTATTTTTAGTTTTTTAACAACCTCCATACTGCTCTCCATAGTGGCTGTATAATTTTACATTCCCACCAACAATGCAAGAAGGTTCCATTTTTCTCCACACCCTCTCCAGTATTTGTTGTTTGTACATTTTCCAATGATGCCCATTCTAACTGGTGTGAGGTGATACCTCGTAGTTTTGATTTGCATTTCTCTAATAATTAGTGATGTTGAGCAGCTTTTCATGTGCTTCTTGGCCATCTGTATGTCTTCTTTGGAGAAATGTCTACTTACGTCTTCTGCCTATTTTTGGATTGGGTTGTTTGTTTCTTTAATATTGAGCTGCATGAGCTGTTTACATATTTTGGAGATTAATCCTTTGTCCATTGATTCATTTGCAAATATTTTCTCCCATTCTGAGGGTTGTCTTTTCAGCTTGTTTATGGTTTCATTTGCTGTGCAAAAGCTTTGAAGTTGCATTAGGTACCATTTGTTTATTTTTGTTTTTATTTCCATTACTGTAGGAGGTGGATCAAAAAAGATCTTGCTGTGATTTATGTCAAAGAGTGTTCTTCCTATGTTTTCCTCTAAGAGTTTTATAGTGTCCGGTCTTACATTTAGGTCTCGAATCCATTTTGAGTTTATTTTTGTGTATGGTGTTAAGTAGTGCTCTAATTTCATTCTTTTACATGTAGTTATCCAGATTTCCCAGCACACTTATTGAAGAGACTGTCTTTTCTCCATTGTATATCTTCGCCTCCTTTGTCACAGATTAGTTTACCATAGGTGCGTGGGTTTATCTCTGGGCTTTCTATCTTGTTCCATTGATCTATGTTTCTGATTTTGTGCCAGTACCATACTGTCTTGATTACTGTAGCTTTGTAGTATAGTCTGAAGTCAGGGAGTCTGATTCCTCCAGCTCCATTTTTTTCCCTCAAGACTGCTTTGGCTATTCGGGGTCTTTTGTGTCTCCACACAAATTTTAAGATGATTTGTTCTAGTTCTGTAAAAAATGCCATTGGTAATTTGATAGGGATTGCATTCAATCTGTAGATTGCTTTGGGTAGTATAGTCATTTTCACAATATTGATTCTTCCAATCCAAGAACATGGTATATCACTCCAACTGTTGGTATCTTTAATTTCTTTCATGAGTGTCATAGTTTTCTGCATACAGGTCTTTTGTCTCCCTAGGTAGGATTATTCGTAGGTATTTTATTCTTTTTGTTGCAATGGTAAATGGGAGTGTTTCCATAATTTCTCTTTCAGATTTTCCATCATTAGTGTATAGGAATGCAAGAGATTAATTTTGTATCCTGCAACTTTATCAAATTCATTGATTAGCTCTAGTAGTTTTCTGGTGGCATTTTTAGGATTCTCTATGTATAGTATCACGTCATCTGCAAATAGTGACAGCTTTACTTCTTCTTTTCCAATTTGCATTCCTTTTATTTCTTTTCCTTCTCTTATTGCCATGGCTAGGACTTCCAAAACTATGTTGAATAATAGTGGTGAGAGTGGACATCCTTGTCTCATTCCTGATCTTAGAGGAAATGCTTTCAGTTTTTCGCCATTGAGAATGATGTTTGCTGTGGGTTTGTCATATATGGCCTTTATTATGTTGAGGTAGGTTCCCTCCCTGCCCACTTTCTGGAGAGTTTTTATCATAAATGAGTGTTGAATTTTGTCAAAAGCTTTCTCTGCATCTATTGAGATGATCATATGGTTTTATCCTTCAGTTTGTTAATATGGTGTATCACATTGATTGATTTGTGTATATTAAAGAATCCTTGCATCCCTAGGATAAATCCCACTTGGTCATGGTGTATGATCCTTTTAATGTGTTGTTGGATTCTGTTTGCTAGTATTTTGTTGAGGATTTTTGCATCTTTATTCATCAGTGATATTGGTCTGTAATTTTCTTTTTCTTGTAGTATCTTTGTCTGGTTTTAGTATCAGGGTGATGGTGGCCTCATAGAATGACTTTGGGAGTGTTCCTTCCTCTGCAATTTTTTAGAAGAGTTTGAGAAGGATAGGTGTAAGCTCTTTTCTAAATGTTTGGTAGAATTCACCCGTGAAGCCATCTGGTCCTGGACTTTTGTTTGTTGGAAGATTTTTAATCACAGTTCCAATTTCATTGCTTGTGATTGGTCTGTTCATATTTTCTGATTCTTCCTGGTTCAGTCTTGGAAGGTTATACCTTCCTAAGATTTGTCCATTTCTTCCAGGTTGTCCATTTTATTGGCATAGGGTTGTTTGTAGTAGTCTCTTAGGATACTCTGTATTTCTGCGGTGTCTGTTGTAACTTCTTTTTCATTTCTAATATTATTGATTTGAGTCCTCTCCCTCTTTTTCTTGATGAGTCTGGCTAATGGTTTATCAATTTTGTTTATCTTCTCAAAGAACCAGCTTTTAGTTTTATTGATCTTTGTTATTGTTTTCTTTGTATCTCTTTCATTTGTTTCTGCTCTGATCTTTTTGATTTCTTTCCTTCTGCTAACTTTGGGTTTTGTTTGTTCTTCTTTCTCTAGTTCCTTTAGGTGTAACGATAGATTGTTTACTTGAGTTTTTTCTTGTTTCTTGAGGTAGGCCTGTATAGCTATAAACTTCCCTCTTAGAACTGCTTTTGCTGCATCCCATAGGTTTTATTTTTTTTATTTTTTTTTTATATTTTTATTTTTATTTATTTATTTTTTTTTAATTGTTTAATTTTTATTTTTTTTAACATCTTTATTGGGGTATAATTGCTTTACAATGGTATGTTAGTTTCTGCTTTATAACAGAGTGAGTCAGTTATACATATATATATGTTCCCATATCTCTTCCCTCTTTGTCTCCCTCCCTCCCACCCTCCCTATCCCACCCCT
>NW_006788189.1:290244-325249 GCF_000442215.2 Lipotes vexillifer
GCGGGCTGCACAGGCTCCCCGGAAGAGGGGTGGGGGCCGTGACCTGTGCTCGCACACAGGCCCCTTGGTGGCAGCAGCAGCAGCCTTAGCGTCTCCTGCCCGTCTCTGGTTTCCGAGCTTTTAGCCGCGGCTCCCGCCCGTTTCTGGAGCTCCTTTAGGCAGCGCTTTTAAAACCCCTCTCCTCGCGCCCCAGGAAACACAGAGGCAAGAAAAGGTCTCTTTCCTCTTGGGTAGGTCCAGACTTTTCCCCGGACTCCCTCCCTGCTAGCCGTGGCGCACTAACCCCTTCGGGCTGTGTTCAAGCCGCCAACCCCAGTCCTCTCCCTGAGCTCCGACCGAAACCGAAACCGAGCCTCAGCTCGCAGCCCCGCCCGCCCCCGGCGGGTGAGCACACGAGCCTCTCGGGCTGGTGAGCGCCGGTCGGCGCCGATCCTCTGTGCGGGAATCTCTCCGCTTTGCCCTCCGCGCCCCTGTTGCTGTGCTGTCCTCCGCGGCTCCGAAGCTCCCCGCTCCGCCTCCCGCAATCTCTGCCCGCGAAGGGGCTCCTAGTGTGTGGAGACCTTTCCTCCTTCACGGCTCCCTCCCACTGGTGCAGGTACCGTCCTTATCCTTTTGTCTCTGTTTATTCTTTTTTCTCTTGCCCTACCCAGGTACGTGGGGAGTTTCTTGCCTTTTGGGAGGTCTGAGGTCTCCTGCCAGCGTTCAGTAGGTGTTCTGTAGGAGTTGCTCCACGTGTAAATGTATTTCTGGTGTATCTGTGGGGAGGAAGGTGATCTCTGCGTCTTACTCCTCCGCCATCTTGGAAAGAGTCCCTCCCATAGGTTTTAGATCGTCATGTTTTCATTGTCATTTGTCCCTAAGTATTTTTTGATTTCCTCTTTGATTTCTTCAGTGATCTCTTGGTTATTTAGTAATGTATTGTTTAGCCTCCATGTGTTTGTGTTTTTTACGTTTTTTCCCTGGAATTCATTTCTAATCTCATAGCGTTGTGGTCAGAAAAGTTGCTTGATATGATTTCAATTTTCTTAAATTTACTGAGGCTTGATTTGTGACCCAAGATGTGATTTATCCTGGAGAATGTTTTGTGTGCACTTGAGAATAAAGTGTAATCTGCTATTTTGGGATGGAATGTCCTATAAATATCAATTAAATCTATCTGTTCTATTGTGTCATTTAAAGCTTCTGTTTCCTTATTTATTTTCATTTTGGATGATCTGTCCATTGGTGTAAGTGAGGTGTTAAAGTCCCCCACTATTATTGTGTTACTGTTGATTTCCTGTTTTATAGCTGTTAGCAGTTGCCTTATGTATCGAGGTGTTCCTATGTTGGGTGCATATATATTTATAATTGTCATATCTTCTTCTTGGATTGATCCCTTGATCATTATGTAGTGTCCTTCCTTGTCTCTTGTAACATTCTTTATTTTCAAGTTTATTTTATCTGATATGAGTATAGCTACTCCAGCTTTCTTTCGATTTCCATTTGCATGGAATATCTTTTTCCATCCTCTCACTTTCAGTCTGTATGTGTCCCTAGGTCTGAAGTAGGTCTCTTATAGACAGCATATAGATGGGTCTTGTTTTTGTATCCATTTAGCAAGCCTGTGTTTTTTGGTTGGAGCATTTAATCCATTCACATTTAAGGTAATTATTGATATGTATGTTCCTATGACCATTTTCTTAATTGTTTTGGGTTTGTTTTTGTAATTCCTTTTCTTCTCTTGTGTTTCTCACTTAGAGAAGTTCCTTTAGCATTTGTTGTAGAGCTCGTTTGGTGGTGCTGAATTTTCTTAGCTTTTGCTTGTCTGTAAAGCTTTTGATTTCTCCATCAAATCTGAATGAGGTCCTTGCTGGGTAGAGTAATCTTGGTTGTAGGTTCTTCCCTTTCATCACTTTAAGTATATCAGGCCACTCCCTTCTGGCTTGTAGAGTTTCTGCTGAGAGATCAGCTGTTAACCTTAAGGCAGTTCCCTTGTATGTTGTCATTTTTCCCTTGCTGCTTTCAATAATTTTTCTTTGTCTTTAATTTTTGTCAATTTGATTACTATGTATCTTTGGTGTGTTTCTCCTTGGGTTTTTCTTGTATGGGACTCGCTGCGCTTCTTGGATTTGGGTGGATATTTCCTTTCCCACGTTAGGGAAGTTTTTGACTATAATCTCTTCAAATATTTTCTCTGGTCCTTTCTCTCTCTTTTCTCCTTCTGGGACCCCTATAATGTGAATGTCATTGCATTTAATATTGTCTCTTAGGCTGTCTTCATTTCTTTTCATCCATTTTTCTTCGGTCTGTTCCACAGCAGTGAATTCCACCATTCTGTCTTCCAGGTCACTTATCCGTTCTTCTGCTTCAGTTATTCTGCTATTCATTCCTTCTAGTGTAGTTTTCATTTCAGTTATTGTATTGTTCATCTCTGTTTGATTTTTCTTTAATTCTTCTATGTCTTTATTAAACATTTCTTGCATCTTTTCAGTCTTTGCCTCCATTCTTTTTCTGGGATCCTGGATCATCTTCACTATCATTATTCTGAAATCTTTTTCTGGAAGGTTGCCTATCTCCACTTCATTTAGCTGTTTTTCTGGGGTTTTATCTTGTTCCTTCATCTGGTATATAGCCCTCTGCCTTTTCATCTTGTCTATCTTTCTGTGAATGTGGTTTTTGTTCCACAGGCTGCAGGATTGTAGTTCTTCTTGCTTCTGCTGTCTGCCCTCTGGTGGATGAGGCTATCTCAGAAGCTTGATGGGAGGGACTGGTGGTGGGTAGAGCTGACTGTTGCTCTGGTGGGCAGAGCTCAGTAAAACTTTAATCCACTTGACTGTTGATGGGTGTGGCTGGGTTCCCTCCCTGTTAGTTGTCTGGCCTGAGGCAACCCAACACTGGAGCCTACCTGGGCTCTTTGGTGGGGCTAATGACAGACTCTGGGAGGGCTCAAGCCAAGGAGTACTTCCCAGAACTTCTGCTGCCAGTGTCCTTGTCCCCATGGTGAAACAGAGCCACCCCCCACCTCTGCAGGAGACCCTCCAACACTAGCAAGTAGGTCTGGTTCAGTATCTTATGGGGTCAGTGTTCCTTCCCCTGGGTCCTGATGCCCACACTACTTTATGTGTGGCCTCCAAGAGTGGAGTCTCTGTTTCCCCCAGTCCTGTCGAAGTCCTGCAATCAATTCCCACTAGGCTTCAAAGTCTGATTCTCTAGGAATTCCTCCTCCCGTTGCCAGACCCCCAGGTTGGGAACCCTGACGTGGGGTTCAGAACCTTCCCTCCACTGGGTGGACTTCTGTGGTATAAGTGTTCGCCAGTCTGTGAGTCATCCACCCACCAGTTATGGGATTTGATTTTACTGTGTTTGTGCCCCCTCCTACCATCTCATTGTGGCTTCTCCTTTGTCTTTGGATGTGGGGTATCTTTTTTGGTGAATTCCAGTGTCTTCCTGTCGATGATTGCCCAGCAGCTAGTTGTGATTCTGGAGTTATCGCAAGAGGGAGAGCACATCCTTCTACTCCACCATCTTGGTTCCTCCTCAGCCAGGAAGACACTTTACATGGTAATTAGTCTTGATATATATATATATATATATATATATATATATATCCAACAATGCACATAATATATTTGAAGTGACACTAGCTATGGATAAGGAGACTTTGCAATGTATAACCACACTGTAACACCTTTGGGAATAAAGAGATGTTATTAATAATAAATACAGGGCAACTGACATAGCCAGGACTGTTCCCAGCAAAATGGAATGTGAGGTTACCCCAGCTATGACCAAGTTCGCATATGCAAGCAATGACAACCACAACACAAACGTTTCATATCCTGGATACCATTGTATAAGAAACTATCAGTTGTATGATGCATCACATCTGATTGCAGAAATGCTAAAATGTGGGGGGGGAAACGTGCATCTAGAGTTAATAAAGGATGATATACAACCTGTCAAGGTCTTCCTTATCATTTGGTAAGGGCTTCGTCCTGTCTGCAGGGGGCTGCCTTCTCTCCAACCTCTTGTCTGTCTCTCCCTTGGTCTGTAGTGATCACTTTCCATCTCTGGGAGCCTTGTGTCTCCTGACATGTTAGTGCATTGCAGGAGGCTGTCTTGGTCATGAGGTAGGCACAGCCATTAGTGCATTCCATCCATCCTGTTTGGATGACCTCACCCTCAATTGTCAACATCAGAGCCAAGCTAAGTCCAGGAGGCAGCATTGAGAGCCCCTCACCTCCGTCCACTTCCACCCAACAGGTAAGGTGATGCCCGGATCACAGAGCTCCCTCTCCTGAGACAGAATGGGATACGGCAGCAGAAGGCAGAGGTCAGTACCTCCCTCTCTGGCTACCGCATCCAACCAGCAACCCCTTTTACTCTTTCACGTGCCCACTGCACACCCTCAGTCCCAGGGGAGTGACTAACAGTCAGTATGTGACACACTTTCTTTGGCTTAGGTAAGCTCAGGGTTAGCTGCAAGGATTTGTTAGGTGGATTTGTCAGTTGCCAATTTTTAAGCTTCAAATGTTTGTTAAGGGTTTCCTCTCCACCTGCTCTTCCCTCTATCCCGGTGTTGCCCCTCCTCCTCCACACCTCACTCTGCGTGGCAGCAGAGCCCAGTGGCCCATGGACTCCCAATCCTATGAATCCCCAAGCCTCAGCCCTTTACCTGTGAGCTGGGGATTGTCAGCAGCACTCACACCCTGGCTTTTGTGAGACTTGCAGAGTTGATATAAATCACTGAGAACATAGCCTGGGACGTGGTCAGTACAGTGTAAGACTAACTCTATTATTAGCACGGGTATTTGCTTAGTCAGTGCCTACAAATGCTTTAGCTCTCAGCTCAAGTGCCATTTTCCCAGGGAGATTTCCTGCTTCCCTGGACCAGGTCAGCCCCTGCGATAAGTTCCAAAGTGTGTCCTCCAAAGTACTTATCACTGTTTGCAGTAGAGTTTGCACTTTCTTCATTACTTAATCAATGCTTGTCTGCTCCCATGGGGCAGTGGGCCCCCGAGGTCAGTGTCCAAGGCAGTTGTCTTCATCATCACGTCCCCTACACCTTCCAGTACAGTGTCTGTCATAGAGTGTGTTTACATTAAAGATTTGTTGGATAAGTGGATGAATGATTAATAGACGCCGCATCCCTATGTATTGTATTAAAATAAATCTGTGTTTCACTGACTCACGCAGGGGATGGTGTGAGTCCTGAGATAAGCAAAGATTCCCAGGCAATTGAGGAGAAGCCAACAGAGGCGGCAGTAGGTAAGGAAAAAGCCTGTGGGTTCTAAGGAAACCCCTTGTTTCTGGACACTCTCTTGCTGTTAGTCCACAGGCCTTACCAGGTAAAGCTCCCTCTGCCAGCCCCTCTATTTCTTGGCCACATGAGCTGATAAGAAGCAAGATTCCTGGGCTGGCACCTGGGGATGTGCCCAGGGTAATCTGTCAGCATCTCACTTCTTACATTTACAGATAGGAAGGGAGGTGGCGTTCCCAGAAGCCAGTGAGCTTGGAGCTGCAGAGGGACCTGTGCTCAGCCTGCGTGCTGATGTGGATCTAGGCTCGCAGGACTGGGCCCTCTGCCTCCAAGGCTCAGGGGGACACGCAGCACTGAGACCAACCTCCAACCACACTAGAAGGCAGGCACTTCCATTGCTCACCTACCAGGTAAGATCAGAGGAAGTGAAGCTTGGTTATGAGGACTGGGGAGGGGAAGCCCCCTCCACAGAGCCGGCCAGAATGCCTTATCTAACTTGATTTGTCACGTGGAGCTGGAAGAAAACTTAAATCCCATTTGAGCAGATCTTATGTCACATTCACACCCTGACTTGATGTTGGGGTTCGGAGCGGGAATGGCTGACTGGACAGGTGACAGATATTTACAGAGCACCTACTCAGGCCCAGCCCCATCTGGACACTACATACATGGTCTTGTTTCACCTACAGAGCCTTGTGAGGAACCTGTCACTATCTATGCAACTGGAAGAGGACACAGAGGGTCCACGAAGTGTATCCTCTTCAGGATGAACAGCTTGTAAGTGGCAACCCAGGAATCGAACTTGGATCCACCCTCCCAAATGCATGCTATTCATCCCCGCTGGGGCCTTTGTGACCCAGAAGGGGCTGGACCAGAGGTAGAAGCTGGATCAAAGCCATTCCACACGTCAGGCGAGGCTGAGGACTGTCACAACAGATCAGGAGGCAGCTGCGTGCAGGGGCCTGGGATGCCTGTTCTTCCTCACTCTCTCTCCCTGCTGGGTGTGGAAATGCCCCAACGGGGCTGAGACAGTGGGTCAGGAGGATGAAGCAGCACTATGGGAGGGACTTTGTAAGTGGCGTCCTCCACACCATTAGTGAGCACAGGGTCGTGGCCCTCCAGCCTGCGATGGTCTGGCCCCCACACAGCCAGTCCTCCTGCCTTGCCCCGACCCTGGCCTTGACCTCTAAGCAAGAGGCTCCTCACAGGTGGGGGCGGAGCCTCCGAGACTTGACCGTGAGGTGGAGAATGGCAGTGGGATCACCAGCAAGGTTACCTGCAAGGTCACAGGCCTCACCCTGTTACAGTACGGACCTATATTATTTGAAATTTCATACTTTGTCTGTATACTTTCTTTTAGAAATATAAGTGTTATTTCTGCTTATAAAAAATATAGAGAATACAGAAGTCCATACAAAGTTCCTTTTCTCCTCCCCAGATACTCCAGTTGGCTTCATAAACATCTGGACCTTGCTAGCTCATGCAAGTTCCTGCTTATAAAGCTGCATCTACATTGGGCGGGGGCGAGGGGAGGCAGTCCATCGTCTTCCTATGATGCAGCCTCCTGCTCGTTTCCTGTGCTGTTGCATTGCTGTCTCTCCTTCCATGTCCAGACACAGAGATCTAGATCATTCTTTGCAGTGAACCTTCTTTGTTCTTGTTCACCTGCAGGGAACTCCCTGGTTCCCCAGTTGAACGTGCTGTCTTTGTTCACGCTGCTCACCTGCCCAGAATACAACACCCACCACCCACCACGGCTCACACCCTGGGTAGTTCCTGAACTGCAGTGCAGACTCAGCAAGTGGAGCCTTCCCAGGGAGGAGTGGCCAGTCCAGGGCAGAGGCCTTCCGGTGTTCCAGCAGGGGAGCTGCCCCCTACCCAGCAGGGCCGTGCAACACCTCTCCGTCTCCCCAGGATCTGGGAATGGCAGGACAAAAGGAAACCCTGGAGGATGGAGACCAAGCCAGCATGGGCTCTGGAGACTCCCCATCACAGGGGAAGAAGCATGTGCACTATAATCCAAATGCTGATGAAACTGGGACATCTGTGATGCTGACGGGCTTAACATCTCTCTGCCTACTCCTCACCCACCACGGAGGAGTGCCCTGTGCTGAGTGCCGGCCCAGCAGCCCTGTACCAGGCATCCTGAGTGGGCCTGGTGGGAGCTGGTGGGATCGGGAAGGCTTCTCAGAGGAGGTGCCTGTGCAGTGGTCACAAAGCGTCAATAGGATCTTCCAAGCAGAGGAGTGGGCAGGAACGTCCTAGCAAAAGGAGGCACAAAGTTTCAGTTGTGCAGGATGTGTAAGCTCTGGGGATCTAATGCACAGCGATGTGGCTATAGTTTACAAGGTCGTATGTGGACTTGAAATTCGCTACCAGGGTATGTCTGAAGTGTTCTCACGACCCACCCAGAAAAAAGAGAAGAAAATGGTAAGTATGCGAGGTTACAGTTGTGTGAATTAGCTTGAGAGGTGATTATTTTACAGTGTATAACTATATCAAAACATCAAGTCGTACACTTTAAATATACACAGTTTTCGTTTGTCAATTATACATCAAGAAAGCTGGAAAAAAAACAAAAAAGAAAAGAAAATGTTTTAAAACTCTAAAAGAAAGTCGACCCTATCCGTAAACTCACATCTAGCTAATTAAACTGTGCAGACCTGACTGGTGTATCCATGCAGCATCCAGTCTCACAAAGTCACTGTTTCATTATGTCAGAGGACCATCACTGGCTGACTGAAACCTACAAGTAAATATCAATAGTTACTGTAAATCAAAAATTTTAAAAAGGAGCCAGCACAGCACAGTGTGTTCTGCTCAGGGTACTGCAAGGGCAGGTAATGGCACAAGGTGGGCAGGCGAGGCCACGGGCAAGGAGCGTAGCTGTTTGGGGACAGAACAGAATCACAGAAGTGATCAGACTCCTGCTCGAGAGTCCATGAAGCAGGATGGTTGTGAAGCCAGGACACCAGCTGGGTGGTGCTCCTCCCACGTTCCTGGAGGGCAGAGGGGAAGGGCAGAGAGCAGAGGCAGCTGAAGCAACACTTTAAGGGGTGTGAGGGCTGGGGAGCCTGGGTGAGGCCAGCTGTGGGCTCCAGTGGGGACACTGCCCCGTGAGCGTGAGAGTGACCTGCTGTGTGGCCAGTCCAAGGAAGCCCTTTCCAGGCGTCCAACAGGTTTCCGGGGGCTGCTGCCTCTAGGCCCCTCCCATGATGCAGACAGGCACCTGTCTTCTACCTACCTTCCCTCAGGAAGCAGAGAACACTGTCCAACGAGGCACCTAAGTGACCGAGGGTGGGGAAGGCAGGAGTGCTTTCCTAGCTGGGTGTCCATCGTGATGGAAAAACTGTGATGGTGCTGCTTCTCATTATGTTATTTCCGTAGGCTGCTCCTGCGGGGGTGGGGATAGGGGCTGTGCTGGAGGAAGGTGGTTTCTGCCCATGGCTGTGCCCATACTGGAGACTGACTAGGAGAAAGAAAGAACAATGGCCCCGCCTGCTCTTCCCATGGGCACGGAGGGCTCATTGTGATGCGTAGGAATACAAACAAGATGCTGTAATTCAGTGGGAGCCTGCATCCCATAAATCCCACTGGTTTCCCCTAACTTCAGGCTCTGTAATTGTTGATGTAATTCCACAAATGTTCATCTTAAACAGTCAATCCGCTTCTCCCCAGGAAGTCTAACCTAGAGGTGCCTGGGACAGACGGGTTTCCTTGATCTAAACCAGACCCACTAACCCACCAAGCAACAGTTGGTATGTGCGTGCATGAAGAACTTAGGGTCGGGGACTGGTGTTTGGTGAACCCCAGCCATGCACGGGTGGTCACGCGGACATTTCCATGTAAGGCCTGCAATTAACAGCTTGCCCGAGGTCCGCACACAGTTCAGTGGCAACACTGACCACATTCCAGTGTGGGTCCAAGGTCCCCTGGAGGCCTCAGGTGGGTCCCGGGCCCCTCTCTCCACCCCACACCATCCTGCTCCCCATCCAGAGCAGGGGGCACAGCCATGCCAGGGGTTCAGTGCAGAGCACTTGAGAAGCATCTCTTGGGGCTAGGGCTGAGTTCCAGTCTGATTCTTCCAGGCCCAAGGCATTCTGCCCCAGAAGTGTCACACAACAGCAGACTCAGGTCGAAAGCCTCTCAGGCTACAGGAGAAGCTTGCAAATCTTCCCACCTCTCAGCCTTTCTCTGACCCATCAGTCAAACGGCTAATGTCTTTCCAACAACAAACATAGGTTTCCACACCCAGGTCCACTTTCCTTGATGCTGTCACTGTCACACAGAGGATCCAGGATCCGTAAAGAGGTCTGGAAGAGGGAGGCGGGGCTGGATAGAGATTCTATAACCCTGGTGGTGATAAAGCCCCGCGTGTATGCAGTTTGCTGAGCTTTCAATTTCTCCCCATATTTTCACATCTGTCATCCGTCATCCTGTTTGTCGTTCACCAAATATAGGATGTTTGAGGACCCCTTTTCCTCTGGACCACCATGGCCTCGGGAGGCTCTGCTGTCTGCTCCAGGCCACTAGGCTGTCCTCTGGGGCCATGGACTCTTCCCATCTCCCCGGGATCAGACAGGCTGGGCGGGCCCATCTGCAGGCTCTGCTCTCTGCGCCCTGCTTTGGCCACATGGCTCAGAATTTCTCCCCCTGAGACCCTGCTGGAGAACCTGGGAGCCGACTGTAAGGCCCAGGGCCCCAAAACCGGGGGTCCGAGAAAGCAGCTGGTTTCCCTTAGCGTATGAATGATTGTGTTTCTCTCTCTGATCAGTGGAGATGAGGAGTCAGGTGGGGCCCACCCCAGTAAGGGCACACAGTATAGACACCACCCCACCTACTGGCCCACCCCACTTTCCCCTCCAGCCTCACGGGTTTCCCTGGTGGCGCAGTGGTTAAGAATCTGCCTGCCAATTCAGGGGACAGGCGTTCGAACCCCGGTCCAGGCAGATTTTACACACCGCAGAGCACCTGGGCCCGTGTACCACAACTGCTGAGCCTGCACTCTACAGCCTGCATGCACAACTACTGAGCTCACGTGCCACAACTACTGAAGCCCGTGTGCCTGGAGCCCGTGCTCCTCAACAAGAGAACCCACCTCAATGAGAAGCCCACACACCGCAATGAAGAGTAGCCCCCACTCGCCGCAACCAGAGAAAGCCCGTGCACAGCAACGAAGACCCAACACAGCCAAAAATAAAAATTAATTAAATAAATAAATAAACTTGTATGCGTTGTAAACTCCATCTCAAATCCCTGCTTTTTGTTTATTGAGGTGCTTATAAATGATTATCAGTAATGCAAAATTACTATTATAGCAACAGAGGAAGAGCTGGAGCACACACGACTGCTAGGCTGGGCTCCTTCCTCCACCAAAGGCCTGAGGATGGCCCCGAAGAGGCCAGTGTCATTTTCAGTGGTCGGTGCATTCACGCCCTCCCGTGCTCATCCTTCTCTCCTGATTGCCTGCCAGGTGGCAAACCCTGCCTCGGGGACTCGCAGCCACACAGGCCAACTACCCTGCACTCAAGGACTCACTTGTCTATGTGTCGGGCAGACACATAAACAGATAACGTGAGCAATGTGAAAACTGGGTGAGTAGCAATTCATAGGGCCCTTGGGGAGCACAGGGGAGAAATCCTGAGGGATGAGGGGCCCAGGGGGCTGGAGGGGCTGCCGGAGGAGCCCTGGACCAATGCACAAGGCTGCAGGTGTGGGGCCAAGGGGTCACACGGACTCTGTCGTTAGAGGTGCTGGTGGAGGCTTTCTGCTCGGATACCACTGCACTAAGTGTCTGTGGGTCGGCAGGCAATACAGAGGGTGTTACAGACACTGAGACCCAGCTCCTTCTGAGTGCCATGCCCCTGACACTCCCTGCTGGCCTCCCAGGAGCCAGCTGACTCCTATACGGCACATAAGGGCGGGTAAGAGTGCACAGATACACACTCATACTTGGGCATGTTTAAAACACAGCTCTAGGGGCTTCCCTGGTGGTGCAGTGGTTGAGCGTCCGCCTGCCGATGCAGGGGACGCGGGTTCGTGCCCCGGTCCGGGAAGATTCCACATGCCGCGGAGAGGCTGGGCCCGTGAGCCATGGCCGCTGAGCCTGCGCGTCCGGAGCCTGTGCTCCACAATGAGAGAGGCCACAACAGTGAGGGGCCCGCGTACTGCAAAAAAAAACAAAAAAACACAGTTTTATTTTCTAAAAATTAGCAAAACTCCAGATGGGCCAGTGTACTAGCATGGTTAGCAAAGAACGTTCACGTAATTGCAGAAAAAGGGTGTCCAGCAAATCCACTCAGAGATCCCAGTTCGGACACTGGAAAGTGGCCCCAAATGAATGGGCCCACTAGGGAGACACAGCAATGATGCTGGGCGAGCCTCAGAGGGACAGGTGCTGTCCGGCTCCAGGGGGTGACAGTGGCGTGCTGGACAGGAGGTCAGTGTCTGGGGAGGAGGGTTGTGCTAAAGGCCAGACAGGTTACATAGTTAGCTTCAGAATCCTGGATGCGTCCTTCCCTTCACTGGTTTTCTTTGAAAGTATTTCCACGCAGGGAGACCTGTCATGGTGAAGGAAACATGCCCTTGGAGACCTTACAGACTCAAGATGAAAAGAAAACAGGAAATTGCCAAGGAGGGTAATTAGTGCTGGAATGAACGTTGAGTATGAGCTCTGCAGAGGCAGAGGCGGAAGCTGCCCACCTTCACTCCAGACGGCCCCATGGAGAAGCAACATCTCACTCAGGCCTGAGGGCCAGCCATGCTAAGAGGCTGGAGTGAGGGAGTTTAGGATGCCAGAGGCTCCCTGTGCTGTGAAGACAAGTGGCTGACAAGGCTGGAGTGGGAGAGTTGGGCTGAAGGTAGGGCTGGGGGCTGGGTGCCGTGACGAGTGGGGACCTGCTCCTGAGGTGGGGGATGCTCTCGGGGCATCAACAAGGTGGTTATTCATTCATTCGCCAAATTGACAGTTTATGAAGACCCCAGAGGCTTTTGGGTGGAGACCGAATGGAGAAGGCTCTAGCCAGATTGCGTCCTAGGGGAACCTGGACAAGATTGGGTTCTGGATAAGGTCACAGTGTTGGTGAGGGATGGTGACTTTAAGAGAAATTTAAGAGGCAGGAGATGGGGGAGGGGCTTGGTGACAGATTGGACGTTGGGAGTAGTAGGGATCCTGGCTCCAGGCTGGGACCCCTGAGTGGACGAGGTGCCATGAGCTGGCAGAAGGGATGCAGGGGGAAAGCAGCACGCCCAGCAAAGTGCCTGCGTGTGGCCCCAGGGTGACCTCCACGTCCACCGCCACGCTCCCTGAGACCTGCCCCCCAGCGACATGCGTGACAAGACATGGGCACAGTGAGGGCTCTTGTGTGGTCGTCATGCTTGCCTCATGGACAGTTAGGAAATCGAGGCTTTGCAGAGACATGGTTCCCTGGAGTCGTCACCTCCCCCCAACCCCGGTGGTCAGCACCACCGAGATGCCACACTGTTCTAAAGCCTCACGTGAAAGCAGAGCCCAGCCTAACCTCGTACCCACCACTGAGCCAACAGCAGGACACAGATACCTGTATAGCACAGTGATGAGAACGCACCAAAAATTCCTAGGAGACTTGGAGAAGAGGGAAGAGATACCAAATAATAACTAAGATTCACAAGGTGCTCTACAGTTTACTGCAGAGCAGACCCTATCGAACTGAAGGGGATGGTGGGACGAATTAGGAGACTAGGACTAACCTATATACACTTCCATGTGTAAAAGAGAGCACAGCTCGCTGCCCTGTGATGACCTAGATGGGTGGGATGGGGATGGCTGTGGGAGGGAGGTACAAGAGGGAGAGGATGTATGTATACATAGAGCTGATTCACTTCACTGTACAGCAGAAACTAACACAACATTGTAAAACAGCTATACCCCAATTAAAAAAAAAAAATGCACTGGGAAGAAAAAACTTAGTCCCAGTTACAAATGGGAACAAGGAAATTCAGAAGAAGGAGGATGATCACTTCAGCCATTAAAAATAATACTACCTGGGCTTCCCTGGTGGCGCAGTGGTTGAGTGTCCACCTGCCGATGCAGGGGACACGGGTTCGTGCCCCAGTCTGGGAAGATCCCACATGCCGAGGAGCATCTGGGCCCGTGAGCCATGGCTGCTGAGCCTGCACATCCGGAGCCTGTGCTCCGCAACGGGAGAGGCCGCAACAGTGACAGGACCGCATACCGCAAAAAAAAATAATAATAATAATACCAACATGGAATCAACCTAGGTGTCCATCAACAGATGAATGGATAAAGAAGATGTGGCACATATATAAAATGGAATATTACTCGCCATAAAAGGAAACGAAATTGAGTTATTTGCAGTGAGGTGGGTGGACCTGGAGTCTGTCATACAGAGTGAAGTAAGTCAGAAAGGGAAAAACAAATACCGTATGCTAACACATATATATGGAATCTAAAAAAAAAAAAAAATGGTTATGAAGAACCTAGGGACAGGACAGGAATAAAGATGCAGACATAGAGAATGGACTTGAGGACACGGGGAGGGGGAAGGGTAAGCTGGGACGAAGTGAGATAGTGGCATGGACACGTACACACTACCAAATGTAAAGTAGATAGCTAGTGGGAAGCAGCCGCATAGCACAGGGAGATTAGCTCCGTGCTTTGTGACCACCTAGAGGGGTGGGATAGGGAGGGTGGGAGAAGGAGATGCAAGAGGGAAGAGATATGGGGTATATGTATATGTATAGCTGATTCACTTTGTTATAAAGCAGAAACTAACACACCATTGTAAAGCAATTATACTCCAATAAAGATGTTAAAATAAATAAATAAATAAAAATAAACTTGGTGGAAAAAAAAATACTACCAGTTCGTTCCTCAAAATATTAAAAATAGAAATACCATATGAACCAGCAACTCCACTTCTGGGTATACACCCAAAAGAATTGAAGGCAGGGTCTTGAAGAGATACTTGTACACCCATGTTCCTGGCAGCATTATTCACGGGAGTCCAAGGCTGGAAGCAACCACGTGCCCAGTATATACATACAATGGAATATTATTCAGCCTTTAAGAGAAAGGAAATTCTGACACATGCTACAGCCTGGATGATCCTTGAGGATGTTAAGTTGAGTGAAATAAGTCAGTCACAAAACAGACAAATACAGCATGATTCCACTTATATATGAGTTACCTAGAGTAGTCAGCTTCATAGAGACAGAAAGCAGAATGGTGGTACCAGGGGCTGGGGGAGGGGAACGGGGAGTTAGTGTTCCATGGATACAGAGTTTCAGTTTTGCAAGATGAAAGTATTCTGGAGATGGATGGTGGTGATGTTTGCACAGCAATGGAAATGTACTTAACACTACTGAACACTTGATTACCATGCTAAACTTTGTTATATATATTTTACCACAATTTTTTAAATGCTAATAATAAATGTAGCAAACAATAATTACAATAATAATAATACCTTCGCAGCCCCAGGCCCCCTCCCCCCACTCCTGCGTGAGGCTTCAGGTGATGGCTTCTCACCATTACAGTTCATTGGATGCCTTATCAACTCTTATTAATTCTTTTCACACAGCCTTGTAAACAGACCCTTCATTAAATTATTTTCAGTTAAAAAATAATATCAATACTGCCAGTATAGTCATTTTCAACTACAAGCCCAGCAGAAATGGGTGCCCCATCTGAAGAGATGTCCTCAGCCCTGTGACCCCAGCACTGAACAGTGTCCACGCCAAGCTCTGGAGAGGACTCTGTGCTGAAAGCCAGCCATTGCCCTGCCCCCTGTGCTATTTTTAGACATTTCAGGGGGCCTCCCCTGACACCACGAGCACATCCTCACATGGAGCCACTGGTGACACTTTGATTGATAATCCCCCAGGCTAAGCAGAGGCACACAATCCTTGTGATGGTGGGACAGACCATTGTACCTTAGGTCCCCCATTAACTGTGACTCTCCATAATGCAATGGAATAAAAACAGGACTTGGGACTTGGAAAATTAGAGACTGTGCAGCCTTAGGGCAGAGGTAATGAGAAGGGGTCCCGACAGAGAGTGCAAAGCTGGGCTCCAAGAGAAGGTTGCTGCTGTGGCCAACGGGCCTGGCCCAGGGTGAGTCTCCTCATGCTGCTAAGCCAGTCCTGAGCACTGGCCCTTGAACCCACGGCCTAAGCCAACAGCGTGGAAGGGCTGAGGTGGAAAGACATCTTCTACTCTCTTCCAGCAGCGATGCACAGCACTCGTCGTCCCCCTGTGCCAAGCCCCTGGATGCTTTGCAAGCACAGAGCAGCAAGTTCTCAACCAAGGGCAATGAGAAAACCTGGTGGGCAGCGTGGAGAGAGACACAGGTGTGACCAGGTGTGCGATAAGGGCTGCTAGTGGGCAGCATGCAAAGGGCGCAGGTATTACCTCTCTCCAGCACTGCCCCCCCCCACTTCCTCATCTGCAAAATGAAAGTGGTAATACTGACCTACAAGACACACAAAGAACACAGAGAAGGCGACTGATACGTGTGACGTCCCTCTCCTTAAGGAGAGGGGCGTGTCAGGAGGCAAGGCATGAGCAGGGGTCCTGAGGGAGCTGGGGGCAAAACTCCCCCTTACTCTCTATAAGTGTCTTGCAGCCTAGATCTTGCTGAACTTGCCCCTGCCCCAGGGCCTTTGCACTTGCTGCTAAATGCTCTCTTTCAGGCATCTCCATGGCTGCCTACCTAACTTCCTTCTGGATGCTGCTAAATTTTACCTTATTAGAGAGGCCTTCCCTGATTTGTACACACACGTTTGTATCCCCTTTACTCTGCCTCATTTCTCTTTTTCATTCATAGTACTCATCATTATAGTGTCTGTATAAATACATAAATGTGGGTGGGTGTGGTATCAGTCTAGTCCACTGCTGTACCCCCAACACCTAGAAGGGTTCCGGGCCCCTCCAGGTGGGTGTGAATAAAGAGAGAAAGAACCAGTGAGCACCACTCCAGCAGATGCCCTCCCCACCTTCCCTGATCAGACCGTACTCCCCAGGCCTGACTTTTCCCCCTCTCCTGTCCCCAGGCCTGCCTGCTCACTGCCCATCACACACTGTGTGTTCATGTTCATTGGCTCTGGTGAGTGAGACTCTCAGTCCAGGCAGTTAGGTTCACTGCCCTGAGTGCGTCTCAGAGAGATGGAAGTGTGTACACAGGCAAAGGGTGTCAGGACCTCCCCGCCCTCAGCCAGGCTCCTAATCTTCACAAATACCCAATTCCATTTCCCCAGAATGTCATCACGTCTGTGTCTTTCACAGAGAGCATGCACCTGCACTAACATGAAATAAATGATTATTAACACAATCATAAATAATGAAAGCTTGATTCTGCCCATCACTCAACAGCAATATCTTTCCTGGTGGAGCCTGGGGTCAATTCTGTCCTTTCCCCTCTTCTGCTCCGGCAAAATCTGCAGCACAGCCCCACCCTAGAGGGTAATTAGCAGGCTCTCCCAAGGAAGATGGATTCTCACACTCCCAGCAGAACATATGCAGTGTAATTGGAAAGCAAAAAAGATTAGCAAGGAAGGAAGACAGGAAGAGAAAGTGGCAAGAGCTGTGAAATTCACATCAAGCCTGCTTTAATCACAACATGCATTTTAATCACCCCAGGCGGCTTGAGAAATGCGGTTATTTAATGCGTTTCTTTAACAGCCTGCTCACAGCCCTGGAGGTCTGGAACACTTGACCAGAAATGGAGGCATATGGGTCCCCTCTCGGCCAGGCCTCCGAACTCCAAGGATAGCTGGTCCTGGCCTCAGTTTCCCCACTCTTCGACTCGTGCAGGCACAACCACAGTGTAGCAAATCCTCATGTAAACACCCTCAGACAAATTCGTTGGTTGCTTTTTTCTTTTCAGGTTGACCAGCTGTTGAAGGTGAGGACTCAGCATTTGGCTCCGAGGCGGAGAGCCCTGAAATGTCCCGAGGCCGACAACTCATCTGACCTTGAGCCTGGCTCCGTGGGATACCCGCACTGGGAGGCACTCCTCCGCTATCTGGTGGAGTGTTTCCCCTCGAGGAACGTGGACCCCAAGCCTCTTCACTCTCAGCAGGAGCCCCGAAGAGCGGCTGAAAGCAAGTTCTCCTTCCCCAAGCCCCCAGGATCCCTCCTCCCCATTCCTCCTCCTCGCAGACTGGACCTCCCATGCCTCCAGGCATGTCCATTGGCTCCTTCTTCTTTTGTTAAAGTTTTTTTTATTGAAATATAGTTGATTTACGATGTTTCAGGTGTAAAGTGATTCAGATATACATATATTTTCTTTCTCAGATTCTTTTCCATTGTAGGTTATTACAAGATATTGAACACAGTTCCCCATGATATACAGTAGGTCCTTATTGGTCATCTATTTTATATATAGCAGTGTGTATATGTTAATCCCAAATTCCCAATTTATCTCTCCCCCTGTTGCGGTCCGGGAGCCACACGCCTGGAGTCAAGTTCCCCGTGTCCCAACCAAGGACACCCGAGAATCACCAACACCAAGTAGAAAGATTAGCAAAGGATTTATACAAGTAAAAGTATAGAGGCTTACACAAACTGTCCGGACAGGGTCCCACTCGGAGAGAAGTGAGTGAGACCCCGACTAACAGCCGGGCGAGGCTTTTATACCCTTCACAGGGCGGGAAGTCCCCAAGGCGGGAAGGAGCTGTTTAATTTTGAATCAGCCAATCAGGAACCCGGTTCTTCCCGCCCGAAGTAAGCAAGCAAGTTTCTTACAGAAGCCAAAATGTGCTGTTAGCCCTGAAGCTGTTCTTCCGTTTCTTTCGTCACACCCCCCTTTCCCCTTTAGTAACCATATATTTGTTTTCTATGTCTGTGAGTCTTTCTGTTTTGTAAATAAGTTCATTTGTATCATTTTTTTAGATTCCACATATATGTGATATCATATATCTGTCTTTCTCTGTCTGACGTACTTCACTCAGTGTGACAATCTCTAGGTGCATCCATGTTGCTGCAAATGACATTATTTCATTCTTTTTTATGGCTGAGTAATATTCCATTGTGTATATGTGCCACATCTTCTTTATGCATTCATCTGTCAATGGTCACTTAGGTTGCTTCCATGTCCTGGTTATTGTAAATAGTGCTGCTGTGAACATTGGGGTGCATGTATATTTTCAAACCATGTTTTTCTGCAGATACATGTCCAGGAGTTGGATTGCTGGATCATGTGGTAGCTCTATTTTCAGCTTATTAAGGAACTTCCACACTGTTCTCCATAGTGGCTGCACCAATTTGCCTTTCCACAGACAGGGTAGGAAGGTTCCTTTTTCTCCACAACATCAGCTCTTTCTTGATGTCTCCTCTGGACGTCCAGAAGGTGCCTCATGCACAGCATCATCTAAACAACTCAAATATTCTCCTCCTCCTTATTATTCTTTATGACACGATCTACTTTCTAGTTTAAGCCAAAATCCTAGGTGTTCCTCTTGATTCCTCTTTCTCTCACCAATGGGCTCCAATCCATTGGCCAATCCTAGAAACTCAGCCCCCAACACAGAGCCTACTGAGTCCTCCTTCCCCATCACTCCCAACAGCCTCCTTGAGGCCAGTGTCATCTCCTCCCAGGACCCCCAGAAGTCCCCTGAAGGCATAGTCTTCTGCCCTCTCCAAAACCGAAGTCACACGCACTCCCTGCAGAGAACACCCAGGGCCTCCTGACACCATGGCATGCTTTCCACACTCTAGGGTCGGGGCCCGGTCTGCCTCCCCTGCCTACCTCCTGACTCCGCCCACTGCCTGACTCCGCCCACTGCCTGACTCCGCCCACTGTCTCATTCATTCATTTACAGAGAGGTCCAGATTTCATCATCTGAAGTATACAAAATTCAGCAGCCCCTCTTTAAGAGAAGCATGTAAAAGTACACTGCATTATTGATTACATTTCTAACAGGAGATCACTTCTTTTTAAATGAGTATCAGTGAGAAATGATCCTTACAAGTCCACTCACCTGATGATTGGATGAGTGTTCCACAGACTACCTCCTGACTCCCTTCCACTGTAACCTGCCTCTCCTCCAAGACTCTCACATTCTGGGGTCTAGAGGAATTAAGACACATCACCCAGTACCCTCTCTGACCTGTATCCTCACATCATGTGCCAGATGCTAGATACAGAGTATGGTGGGAATATTCCTAGAAGCCCCAGAGGGCTAGAAGTGATAAACACGTGGACATGATGGCAATCCCCATGCAATTATCCCACTTAACCCAAACTGAGCATATGCCCAGCTCAGCTTCCCCTCTTCTGGATCCCAAAACACCAACAACCCCTGGAGTGAGAGGAAGTGAAAGACATGGCAGAGAGTCGGGCCAGAAAGAGAGAGTCTTCAGAGACTGCAGTTGAAAATTTAGTAAAAACTGGCCATGTGAACACACTGGGAGGCCCCCACCAGCACCACCAGTACCTTGGAAGAGGTCCCGAGAGCAAGAGGTCCGGCAGACCGCCACCTTCCAGTATCAACACAGTGCGTGTCGGAGGGTTTCCAGAAGCCAGCACATGCCTGCCTCACGGAAGGCCTGCAGGGGATGTGGTATCCGTGTGGACAGAAAGATGTGGGCGTGTGTGTGTGCATGCTCAGACACAGACAAAGCAGAGACCTGTGCCTGACCAGAACCAGGAGGGGTGTGTCGTCTGCCCGCGTGTCTGCACTCACTCACTCACATCTATGTACCCACATGCCGCAATGCTCACTTCCTCACCAAAGCCCCAAGGGATTCTGCGAAGAGAGGATTCTTTTCTCCAGATCCTCTTTGGTAGTAGAATAAGCCATTCCAACAACCCAAGGACACATTGAAGGTGCCCAGACCTAGTAATGGCCTCACTGATTTGACTGTATGTGCACGAAGGGCTTACGGAGAGCCTTGAACGTTGGGTGCCCCCCCCATCCTGACTGGCACCCCTCCACTGTGGTACCACACCGGGCCATCCACCTGGGTCATGTTCCTCCTCACACACCTTCCAGCAGATGATGCTGGAAGGACCTGGGCCCATATCCCCAGCCAAGGCCCAAAAGTCCAGACTCCTCACTGCTGTCCAAGCAAGGGGCCTGAATCGGGGGAGGGCCCCGGACAGGGAATGAGCAGGTGACTCTGCACAGCTATTAGATGGAACCAAGTGTGGGAGTGAGCCCAGAGCAAGCAGACACAGCTGGTGTCTGCCACAGGCAGCTCAGTGGGGACCCCCATGGGAAAGGCAGGTCTCCTGCATATTCTGTGGCCTAGAGGAACGATGTGGCCCTGGGCAACCCTGTCTGGACCTAGACTTTGGGTCCAGCCATCATGGGAGGAACTCAGGGCAAGGTACCCATGTCCCCAGGAGCCAGGTGCACCAGGCACTGAACTGCCATCAGGGTAGACTTGCTGACAGGATGGATGCTTTTTGGTTTTGGCCACGCCATGCAGCACGCGGAATCTTAGTTCCCTGACCAGGGATCGAACCCGTGCCCCTTGCAATGGAAGTGCTGAGTCCTAACCACTGGACCTCCAGGGAAGTCCCTAGACTTGCTGACATGAGAACTGGCCTCCTGGGAGTGGCATGTGGGCCACTGCCAGCTTTGTTGTCACGAATGCTGCAAGCGTTCCCTAATCCTTCTCTGTGCCTGTGTTGTGTCACTAAGGGCAGTACAAACAGAGGTAAGATGTCTATATCTAGTTTGAAAGATGAGATACAAATGCCTAAAAACTCTACAGAGAAGACCCAAGGCTGAACTAGAAGCAAATGGCTTTACAGACAAGTGCCGGCCTTCTAGGCAGGCAACCTGGGTGGTGTCCCAAAGCAGGCAATCTTTCATGACTGGGTGTATGTGACTTTACCTCTCTAAGTCTCCATGTTCTTGCCAATGGAACAGGAATTGTTAAATCTATGTCCCAGTGTCTCAACAGGATGAGGTGGCCATATGTAAACTGTGGTGACAAGCCACTTGCTCACTCACGTCATGTCCTCATGCCCCTCCAGGGCCCCAGGCAGACAGGGCACCATCATCTGGAGGGACTCCAGCTGCAGAGATGGGGGAAGAGGGAGGCCATGGAAAGTGAGTGCCGGCCCATTGCTACTCTCCGGGGCCACAGCTCTGCTGCCACAGTCAGCAGCAGGGTGGGAATGCAGCTCCATCAGGGGTCTGGAAGAAAGGAGAGAAACCAGTCTTTGTGAATAGCCCTAATCACACCACAGAGCCTGGCTAGGTACAAAAGAAGCACTAGCTCCCTTTCTCTCTATTAAGTGCAATCATGAGACTTATTATCCTGTTACACTTGTAGAGTCTGTTCTTTCTTGCAAACGCTCTCCTGTCCCCAACCATGGTCGAGCACCAGATACAGTGGGACCCACTACAGAAAAGAGGGAGCTCATGGTGGGGAGTATTTCAGAAAGACTCTGGAAGAGGCTGGTGATCAGGACCCAGATTGGTAGAGAGGATGGTAAATGGGTTCCTTATGAGGAGGTCTGAGGGGCATGAGTGAGCAGACACTGTGGTATGATAGTGACAGCAAAGTGAACCTGAATTTAAATTCTGCAATACATATGATGAGACTGAACAGAATGTCTTAATGTTGTAATGTACAAATACTCCTTCCAAATAACCAGTTAATGTAAAGAAATTCGATTAAAAGTCCAAATAGGATTGAGTTTGCATGGAACAGAAATCCATCTATAGTCACTTAACCAAAACTTGATTTATTTTTCTCTTTTAACAGGAAGTTCAAAAATAGACAATCAAGTACTGAAAGGACAGCTGCATGATGCCAAAAGGGGGTCTATGCCCCTTTATCTTTCTATTATCTTTTTAATCTATTCTGTTATGTCAATTGTACAATATGCACAAGGTAGCTGCTGCTGCTCCAGACATATCAGCCACATTCCAGGCAGGATGAAAAAGGAAATTATGCCTACCAGAGGAGTGAGTCCCTCTTAATCAGGAAAACAATTTTTTTCTGGGACTCCCAGCAGGAAAAATATCACTTGTATCTAACTGGTAAAAACTGGGTCATTTGTCGCCCATGCTATGAAGGAGTCTAGGAAGAAGAAAGGAATGGAAATTAAGGCAGCTAGCAATGAAGAGTTTTAGAACTCAACAAAATAATGCTAAATTTCATCTATGAACACAGAATAAGAAAAAAGTAGAATATTCAGGTGAAACAAGTCTACCAGACATTAAAACATAGCAAGAAGCTAAAATAATTTAAACAGTTTGGTGTTGATGGAGGGAAAAAGTCAAATCATTAGAATAGAATAGAAATTATGAAAATAATTCAAGTATATATAAGACTAGTACATGAGAATTGTACATTTCAAATAAAAGAGGCATCAATCATTTGGGAAAATGAATTAGGATAGATCTCATCCTGGTGCCATGCATTGAACAAATTACAGGGAAACTAAAGAATTCAATATAAAAGTAAAGCCATAGAATTAGTTTACAGATGCATAGATGGCTATTTATGTAATATTGGAGTGGGGGATATGTTTTTAAACATGATACCAAAGACAAAACCATAAAGGAAAAGAATGATAGACTCAACTATAGAATGTATTGAAAGTAAACATTTCTGAGTAGTGAAAACACAAAATAATAAACAAAGTTAAAAAGCAAACATCATTTAGGGAAATACTTGCTATGTTCATCAAACTTTTAATATCTTTCAATGTGTAGACTTTTTGCAAAGCAATAAAAAAAGAAAGATAGGAAGTAAATGCTTAGTTTATAAAAGAGCAAATTTAAATGTGCAAAGGAAAACAACAGAAAAGCTTAAACTCCCTAATTGTCAAGGGAATACAGATTAAAGCAACAGCACTTTGTTATTTTTCACCTCTCATTCATAAATAATTTTTAAATCGGTGATTTGGGAGTTGCAGATAATAGGGTTTTTTAAAATAATCCTTTATTGTCTATATTGTCTGACTCCCTGCAACATGAAAACAAGTTATTTTGAACCTGAGAAGGTATGCAGGATGCATCCTGGGGTAAGTGGGCGATCTGCCCTCCAGAGCCAGAAAGTGACTCCCTGCCCATCCAGCAGGTTTTGCTGTGATGTGCCTGGCATCCTGAGCAACCTGAGTGTGACACGCAGATGCTCAGCACCGAGATCGGGTGGCCACGCTCCCAGGGACTCTCCTCTCTCTGCTGCAGTGGTCAGCATGACGTTGCACAGAGTCAGGTGCCTTCCCATCTCAGACGTCCTCTTGCCCATTGACAGCAAAGCCCTTCCACGTGCTCCTCCCTTGATTACCCAGTGCCCCTTGTGTATTCAAGATGTGACGCTTGACCCTCCCTCCATCCAGAAGCTTTCCTGGCCATTCCCGTGCCACAGGCCCCGGTGGGGACCCCGCCTCTGTGTCGTCACAGCTCTCACTTAGCAGAGGTGGGAGTGGGGGGCTACCTTTTCCACATCTGTACTTTCAGCATCACACACAGAGCAAGCACTTGCTTACTGAAGGAGAGGACGGAGGAAGAAACTCAGGGAAGAGGGAAGGAAAACGTAGATGCCTGGTGCCCAAAAGAAGCTCAGCCCAGACTCTGGGAGCTCAGAGGCGGGAGAGTTCCAGTGTGTGAGAAGGGGCTTCCAGGGAGGACACGAGGCCCCAGCTGGATTTATTTATTAAAAGGGTGGATTTGGGGAGCAGAGGCAGCCATGGGTCTGGTCTGAGGGCAAGGGTGGGTGGGAGCCCTGATGCAGGAGCACAGGCACAGAGGAGGCCAGGCAGCCTGAGCACAGGAGCCCGGAGGACCGGCTCTGGGCTATCTGTCTGCTCAGCCTGAAGGGAGGCGCCCACCCAATGGCAACTCGACAAGCACAGGGGTCCGCAGCTGTCCCAAGTCAGACAGATCCCATCCATCTCCTGCCAAGACACTTGGCTGGGTTTTCTTCCAGGGCCTGTGAGCAAGCATCCTCTCCTGCACCTGCAGAAAATGGAGCTTCCAAAGCCCACAGGAGCCAGCTTGGCCGGAGCGAGGGGGAGGCCTGGACAGCAGCTGCAGAGGTACAATCCCAATTAACCTAATTAAGGGGGACTGTGAGTTTTTACATGAACAGATGTGCCTGTGCTGATGCCCTCAGACACCACAGGGAGCCAACCACTCACCCATTGGTGCACATGGCAAACACAGAGCCTCACTGTGCAGGCCCCCAGCACTGGGCTCAAAGATGGGGTGCAGGACGGAGGGCTTGTGACCCACCCCTTAGTGTGGGAGCTGGGAGCTGAGCCCTCAAGCCAGGCAAACCGTACCAGGGTCTCCCACTGGGCAGCAATGTGGTTACATGCAGGTTTTGCAAAGATTGTCTGGAAGCCATGTGTAGAGTGGATTGGGGGCAGATATGCCCCTCGGGGGCTGGTGGTGCAGGACGGCGAGGACCCTAACCAGGCAGTACTGGCTGCTGTGGGAATGCATAGGTAGACGTTAGCACTGACAAGAAAGTGTTTCAGCAGATGGGGTGAAGAGAGGGGATGTTCCCAGTACACGGCTCAGATGCCTGGTGGGGGCCAGTGCCTTGAATGGGCCTGCAAACCCAGGAGGAGGCCCAGGTCTGGGGGAGGTAGACTGTCAGGCCTCGCTCTTCTAATGGGCGTGGCAATGCCAAGACTCCTGGGCACACACTGTGCATTTGCAAATGCCCTCCTGGGTCAGAGGAACACCCCCCTGGGGCATCTCTGAGCGAGGCAAGACAGGCCCTCACCTGCTCTGGTCTGAGCTGGAAAGGACATTTCTCTGGGCATGAGAACAAGTAGGATGACACTTCCTATGAGGAGAAGGAAGGGAAGTTTCAAGAGCATTTCCTGGGAGCCATGAGTTAGTAGGAGCTCAGCCAGCGCACACACAGTGGAGAGAGGACCCCGGGCTGGCCCTGCGCACACTGCATTCTGTCCTTCCATCCTTGGGCCTGGTCTGGGTGTCAGCATGTACACCCTCAATTCTAGTTTTTCCTCCTGCAGTGGCTCACCCCTCCATGACCTAGAACCATAACCCCAGCTCTAACTGTGCACCCGTCAGGGACCGAGCGTGGATGTCAAGCAAGAGGTGAGGAAAACCCAGATGCTCCAGGCTGCATGCTTAGAGAAGAACCTCCCCTCCTGCACCCAGCAAGAGATGCCATTGTGAACTGTGCCCCCAGAAGAGGGACCTGGTCCCCAGCAAGAAAGGGCAAGGGTCACCCACAGTGTGAGAGACACAGCAGTTTCCAGCTGGAACTCCTGCCTCACTGAGAAACCTCCTGCACCAGATGCAGTCCGTGGGGCCGGTTCCCATCTCCAGGGTTTCATCAATCATAGATTCTGGGAGATAACAGAAAAAATATATACTGGTCTCTGCCCCTAATTCTTGGCATCGAACTCCTAAAACCCTTGTAATTTCCTAAATGATAAGAGCACTGGGGCCATCTCTTGTTCTAAAATTTGTCTTTAACCCCAGCCCTGACACAGGGCTTCTACAACCTTTGTAAATTCCTAAGTGACAAGATCACTGGGACCATCTCTAGTTCTTATGAGGCGACTCTGGGTGGACCCTGAGTGGCGGCTGGTCAGAAAGACCAAGGCATGATTAGAAGCTTGGAAGTTTCAGCCCCACCTACCCCCATCCTCCAGAGAGAAGAGAAGCTCAGGAAATGGAGGTGGTAAGTGATCACGGAGGAAGTCTTCATAAAATCCCAATAGTAAGGGATTCAGGATTTCTGGGCTGGTAAACACGTGGAAGGCTTGGAAGCTCCTCACACCTCCCCCAGCACCTGACCCTGTGCAATCTCTTCCTTGTGGCCTTTATCATATCCTTTAATAAACTGCTCAACGTAAGCAAGTATTGCCCTGAGTTCTGGGAGCCACTCTAGCAAATTAATCGAACCCAGGGTTGGGGGTTGGTGATGGGTCACTGGGGCCTCCGATCTGTAGCCAGTTGTTCAGAAGCACAGGTGACAACCTGGGCTTTCAACTGACATCCAAAGTGAGGGAGGGGACCGTCTTATAGACTGAGTCCTTATCCTGTGGGATCTGACACTTTCTCCAGGTAGATAGTGTCAGAATTGAGTTATATAGCAGGACACCCTGCTTGCTGGTACCCTGGAGAATTGCTTGCTGACCAGAAGTGAAGTGTCCTGTGTGAGGCGTGATGGAGACTCAGGAGAAACACAGCTGGGAAGAACTGGGTTTCTCCCTACACAGGAGGGGAAAATGCTGGTTTTTTCATGTATGGATACTCTACCAGGTGTACAGAGGAAATGGGCCTTCTGGGGTCCCTTGTAGGGCAGCAGCATGGGGGAGACCCCACCTGCCAGCACACAGAGGCCAGAGCACTTGGGCAGCAACGTCCCTGGGTGCGTGGACCCCCGCCACTCTAAGTCAAGGGGGCTCAGGTCAGGAGGCCTCTGGCACCCTCCCAAAATGTGCCAAGGGTGCTCTGGCCCAGAGTCCACTCCAACGTGTCCCCAGTGCAGGGGCCACACCCTCTGGGCCTGTCCCCTCAGTCCCTTTGTGGGGAGCATAGCAGGGCGCAGAGCAAAGTGCTCTACAGAAGCATCCTCCACGGGGCCCTCATCCCAGCCTGTCATTGCCCCCTTCCCACAGCTGCTCTTCCTGTGGCTTCTTCATTGCACCCCACATGCTCCTTTCTCCCCACTCTCCTCGGGGCTCTGGTTTACGGACCCAACACCAAACTGTCAGTGGTTCTGCCTGAGGTGGGGCTCTGGGGAGGCATCCAGACCCTACTTTCTGCATGGAGTGGAAACCAGAGCCCCTGTGGCATCTTCTTCCCTTGACAGGACGTGCTCCAGTCACACAGGACAAACAGGGCTGCCCCACACTGCACAGGGGTGCAGCTGGGGGAGCAGAGAGTGTGGGCAGCCTGAGGAACCCACATTTCCTTTCACAGCAGATGGGCCTCCAGAGCCCGGACTCGCTGTAATTATAACGCCCAAGCACCAGGTCTCCCCCCATCCCTGCTCAACCAAGACACCTGGGGTCTCCCAGCCACTTCCAGGGTAGCCTCGAGCCTGCTCACATTTTGCACCATTACAGGGAGTCAGATGAGACACACAGGCAGCCCACAGTGCTGTCAGGGCAGGAGTCATAAGCCACAAGCCCCAGGATGTACACAGCCCCCAGACTATCTCCACCGCAAAGTGACATGGCCTGTTGCAGATGTAGCTGAATTCACCATCAGCCATGCTTCAGAAGGGACCCTGATCTCTACTGCCTTGTAGATTTTAGGTAGGGTGACCATATTCTTCATTATCCAAACTGAAACACTGTTAGAATAAACAAAGGTGCTGTTAATAACTCTGCTGGGGACTTCCCTGGTGGCGCAGTGGTTGAGAGTCCGCCTGCCGATGAAGGGGACACGCGTTTGTGCCCTGGTCCGGGAAGATCCCACATGCCGTGGAGCAGCTGGGCCCGTGAGCCATGGCTGCTGAGCCTGCGCGTCCAGAGCCTGTGCTCCGCAGCGGGAGAGGCCACAGCAGTGAGAGGCCCGCGTACCGCAGAAAATAAATAAATAAATAAATAACTCTGCTGGGACAACAGGTGTGAATGGAGGCAAGGAAATGGGGACACCTTCTATCTGCCAAGGAGTTGGGAGGGGGCGGGGATCACCTAACTGATTTGAAAGACTTTGAGCTTTACCATCGGAGTGACCGAAATGTTCCATTCCCGGTTCCCATGACCTTGGGGGCTTGTGCTTTGGCACAGGGGTCATCCAGAGGCCATGGGAGCCTGCCTGAGACAGAAAGGCAAGTTCCTCCAGAAGACACTGTTATTTCTATTCATTACAGAAACTATGCACATTAGGAATGATTACCACCATTTAAAGATGAGGAAATGGGTCTGAGAGCAGTTTGTTAATTCCCCTTAGGTCACAGCTGGCAAGTCCAGGCTTTCCCCTCATTCTGTGTGGCTGCATTCTATTTATGTCCTTAAAAGCTGGTGACAAAACTTGTTTTTCTGTTTCAAAACTATAACAAGCTTAACATTTCCCATCTGAACTCATCCATTTTCTCCTTAAGTCAGCAGTTTCCTCATAATACCTTATCTCCGTCTGGGCACTCCTGCTCTATCTCATCACTGCAGGACTGAACTGGGGAATTGGATTGTTACGGCTGGACTGTAGCCTGAAGTGAAGACTGGGAGTGCTGCGGCAATGGAAAGCTGGCCAGGACCTGGGGCGAGGATGACCTGGGTCTAGAGTCAGAGCAGCTGTGGGTCAGAGCCAGGTGTGCTAGTTAGAGCCAAGCACCTGGGTAGGGAGGCCGTGTCCTCACCTGGGCAGATGGGACCCAGGCCCAGGGAGAGTCCAGGTCTCAGGGACTCGGGGAGAGATAAGCAGAGAGTTGGCCGGTGGAGGCCACTGTGGGAGCAGAGGAGGCTCAGAACGGAGGGACAAACAGAGCCCATGTCCTTCCCCAGTACACGGGCTTCCACTCTCATTGTAGAGATTTAGAAAATCAGAAAATGTAAAAGTAGAGGAAGAACATCACCCACAATCCCAATGCCAAGTCACTAACGCCGCTGATCTTTCATAAATCCTCTTATCTTTCACAAGTTTTAAGATTTTGTTATTACTTTATAATAATGTTACTCAATTCTTCACATTCTATTTTATTCTGCTTTTTTTCTGAAAACATTATACAAGCATTTTCCCACCTTATCAAATAGCAAGTAGTAATCATATAACGTATGTTGCAAAATGTTCTGTCAAATGGATGTGCCCTCATTTCCTCAGCTGTTCAGTTATTAATGGGCATCTGGTCTGTTTGCTATTTTCACTATCACAAAGAGCACCCCAAGACACACATGTATCCTTAAAACTTTGTCCTCATTTCAGATTAATTTCTCAGAACTGTATGGGGGGAAGCTTAATACATATTGGGTACGTATTGCCAGATTGCTTTCTATAATTTCTAGATTGCTAATTGACAGATATTTCAGCAGTGTATTAAAGGAAGATCTCACCTGATTCTTTCCTTCATGCTTTTAATTCATGAATCAGAAACATTCTACATTTTCTAAGCATTTACTATATATTAGACACTTTGCTGGAAACATATTCTTCCCAGAAGCAACAATGCTGGTGCCTGGTCTGGTTTCAGCTGAGCCCAGATGGTACTCACTCTGGACATGCTTTGGGGAACTGACAGGGATGGGAACCCAGCCTTCTGCACCCCCAACAATCACACATAATTCCGGGACCACAGCCATGGCTGAGGGACCACCACCACCATGTGCTGGGACAGAGAGCCACCAAGTTGTGCCACAGATGGAATGGTCAGACCAGCAACCTCATGGGCTTCACGTTAAGTAACCAAGTTGGATTATCCTGATTTATGTAAGGTACAAAGACAAGTGTGAGTGAAGGAAATGTATCAGACTGGACCGTATGAAATTGCCAATAATCTGCCATTTTTTAATCTCCAGAAATGGCAATTTCATATGGTCCAAACTAATACAATTTATAAAAATATTCATCACACAGAGTTTTCAGAAAATTGAGGGCTTTGGAGTTAGAATCCCTATTCCTGGCTACATAGTTCATTTGCTGAGAAACCTTGGCCAAGTTGCTCACCCTCTCTGACTCCATAAAATAAAGACAACTATGTCCTTGTTTCAGGGTTGCTGTAGAATTAAGTCAGGGCCCTCATACAAACTAGTGCTCAGAAAGGCCTCCTGCATGGCCTAATCATCTGCTCTCTCGATTTTGAAATTATTAATAATTTCTGAACAAGGAACCCTGCTGTCATTTTGCACTGGGCCTTGCAAATTATATACCAGGTCCTGGATCAAGTCACTAAGACTGAAACAGCGGCTGCATCATAATAGGTCCTCAACAAGTATCCCTCCCCACTCCCTTACCTTGGTGTGTCTAAAATTTATTTGCACCCATCCTTTTATGAATCTACTTAACACAAATTTTGCAATGTAGACATGAAAGAAAAGTTGTGTTTGACGGCTTATGTGTTTCTTGCCTAATGTTATCAGTGGCAAATATCCAACTCAAACAGTCCCAGTCACCTGCCCTATGTGGGCACTCTGCTCAGTCCCACAGCTCCTTCCAGCAAGGGATCACAGCCCAGAGGGGTGGCCCTGAAGTGGAAGTGTACTCAATGGGCCCACAGGGAGCTCTCCAGCAGGAGTCCCTTATCTGCTGGGAGCCGAGTTCAGGGTAAGTTTCCAGGGCTGGTGTTAAAGGATGCTAAGAGGTATCAAAGGTGGGGGTGGGTGGAAGGGTTGCAGAGGGCTGATGTTGGAGGCAGAAAGGACAGCACAAGTACAGGCCTCACCAACTTAGCCTCTCGTCCTCATTGGCAGGCCAGGAATCCCTGGAGCTGACTTTCATGAATTCTTTTGGGATAAAGGCTTCGCCTTCCTGACCCTCTCACTGTACACAGTCTCCCTGGGCAAGTTCATCATCACCCTGCCTCCCTCTCCTTGGCTCCAAGCACCTGCTGGCAGATAAAACCCAGATCTCTGTCCTCAGCACATGTTCTCTCAGGGCCCTCTGGACATTTCTGCCTGAGTGCCCTGCTGAACTATGGGCAGAGTTAATTCAGCCGTGTGGCTCCTCTCTGCTAACTGACTCCCTAGCATGGCACCTTGTGTTTTTGCAGTGTGGCTTCCAGGAACCTTCTCAAACCCTGTGTCCTGTCACCTGTGGAATGTGCATGCCTCAAGCAGCCCGGGCATATGCTACTCCCCTGTCTTAGTGTGCTCGCAGCCAGCTTCATCTAAGGAACTTCTCCTCGGCCTTCAGGGCTCAGAGCAGAGCTCCTGTAACATGGCCCCTGCCCCAGACCAAGCATCCTGCCCACTATCCTGCACCCTCTGCTCTAATCCTAGCCACACTGTAGCCTCGATGACCACACCTTTGTAAGGCTTCCTTTAGGATTATTGCTGCCCCCTCTGAATCCTCATAGAACATGGAATATGGCATCTGCTCAGTAAAAGAAGGAATCAAACCAATAAGAGACCTGAGGGTGTTGCAGGCTTTCCTTCTGTCACAGGGATATGTATTCTTTGTTGCTTCAACGGGACCTTGTTAATCTCTCCTAAAACTCTTTCTAGGTGGAGAATAATTATCACGTTGGCTTGTTCAGGACGGCTCCCTTCTTCAGCGGCCCCACAAATTCTTGCCTATAGATCCCTGGGCTTCCTATTAAGACTAAGCAAAACATTAATAAAGTTAGTCATATTACTTATATAGGACACAATGGTTTCCAGATTCTTTTCTGCAGTTCGTATCATCTAATCCCTCTGTAACTAACCTTCGTAAATAATTTCCACAATCCAATACAGATGTATGGTTCCTTTCTCCTATTTCTCCTCCTCCACTTCTTCCTTCTCCTCCCCTTCCTCCTACTTGTCCTTCTTTTTCACCCAGCACTGCTCTTTCTTGCCCTACTACAGTACCTTTAACAGTAAACCTGAAAGTCCAGGGGTCCAGCCAGTCTTTCAGAATGTCCTCACTAAGCCAAGCTCTGTGTTCAGATCCTCACAGGAATTTCAATTTGAATAATTAAGATCTCTAAGTTTAGGCAATCAATCATCTGACTCTAGGGGCAGAAAGAGACGGAAACCTGACCTTTCTTTAGCAGCAGTGGATGCTTAACTTCAGAGACCTGGAAGATTTTCCTAGAATAATATCTTAATACCTAACAATATTTATGTAAAATTGATATAGGAAACTTCCAGAATTGCAGAGAAGGTCCACCAAAAATCTACTCCTTCATAAAAGCAATAAGAATATGCAAAATCAAATTTTTCAGAACTCTAAAAATTAACCAAAGACTTAAAACAATCCAAGAAGCATTTATTCAAGAAAAATGACTGAGTGTTTGTAAGAACAGTGAGCAGTGTGGTGTTTCAATTTGTCTTATTCCCATTACCCTGTCTCCACCTCGACAGTCCTCTTGAAAACCAGCAGTCTTGCAATAAGAGTAGCTGTTAAAGCCAGCATTGTAATAGCAAGTAAAGGAGACCAGAATCTGAGGAAACTTAGAAAGTCCCATCTGTAGAGAACTGTCACTATGACCTATCAGGCTGCTCCCTGGAGGACACCCCTTTACAGGGCCTACCATTATTTGACCTGACTCAGAGCTCACTCTGCGTAAAGAGCCCTATCTTCAAAGCATTTGTTGAAAACAATTAGTGGCAATTGTTTAACATTATCACTGAGAGAGTGATGCCTGTTGGGGAAAATAAGAGTCTGGCCAAAAGGTTAAACTGAAAGATATGGGAAAAAAGATGTTCATGGGAGCTCTGAAAAGCTTGAACATGTTGCTGGGGATCTGGAAGGACATGCACATATACAGGGCATTGTGCATACTCAGGAAAGACCTTAATATATCCTATTCTCTCACCCCTGGCTAAACCTGAGGACATGCACAAGCAGGAAGTAAAGGTTAAGGAGTTGAAAATCACCAAAGTGAGAGTACACCCTGGCGTCCACTCAGGGTGAGAGTGCACCCCTATGCCCACAGAGCCCCAATATACATGAAGCAAAACTGACAAAATGAAGGCAGACATTGATAACTCAAAAATAATACTTGGAGACTTCAATACCCCATTATAATAATGCATAGAGCAAGTAGGCAAAAGGTCAATAAGGAAACTTGAACAACACTATTAACCAACCAGAACTAACACATTTATAAAACATCCCACCCAGGGCTTCCCTGGTGGCACAGTGGTTGAGAGTCCGCCTGCTGATGCAGGGGACACAGGTTCGTGCCCCAGTCCTGGAAGATCCCACATGCCACGGAGCGGCTGGGCCTGTGAGCCATGGCCACCGAGCCTGAGCGTCCGGAGCCTGTGCTCTGCAATGGGAGAGGCCACAACAGTGAGAGGCCCACGTACCGCAAAAAACAAAACAAACAAACAAACAAAACAAAACAAAAAAAACATCCCACCCAAAAACATTGGAACACACATTCTTTTCAGGTACTCATGGAACATTCTCCAGGGTAGGCCATATGTGAGACAATAGAACAAAGCAGAACAAATCCAAAAGGATTGAAATCATACCAAATATGGTTGGTATGATAATTCAAGCACAATGGAATTAAATTAGAAATTAATAATTTTAAAAATTGACGGAAATTCATAACTATGTGGAACTTAAACAACACAGTCTTAATAATCAATGGGTCAAAGAAGAAGTCACAGTGGAATTGGAAAATACTTTGAGATGAATGAAAAATAGAAACACAACATACCAAAGTTTATGGGATGCAGAAAAAGCAGCATTCCCAAGGAAATTTATAGCTATGTTTTTAAAATATTTGCATATTTTAAAGAAAGAAATACCTCAAATCAATAATCTAAGCTTCTGCCTTAAGAAGCTAGTTAAAGGAAAGCAAACTAAATCCAAAGTAAACAAGAAAAAGGGCATAAAAATCAGAATGTAAATAAATGAAGTAGAGTAGAGAAACAATAAAGAAAATCAATGAAACCCAAAGGTATTTCTTTTAAAAGTTCAACATTATTGACAAACCTTTAGCTAGATTGATCAAGTAAAAAAAGAGGGAAGATTTAAATAACTAAAATCAAGACTTTACAGAAAATAATTACAAGTGAATATTATAAACAATTGTATATCAAGAAATTATAAAACCTACATGAAACGAGCAGTTTCCACAAAAGACAAAACTCCAGAAACTGACTCAAGAGGAAATAGGTAGTCTCACCATAGAAGTAAAGAAATCAAATTAGCAGATTTAAAATTTTGCACGAACAAAATCTTAGGCTCAGATGGCTTCACTTATGAATTGTAACAAATGTTTAAAGAAGGAGTAGTACCAATATTTCATAAACTCTTCCAAAATATAGAAGAGGGAACACTTTCCAACTCATCTGATGAAGCTAATATTACCATGGTTCTGAAACCAGACAAAGATATTACAAGAAAAGAAAACTACAGATCAATATCTCATGAATGTATTTGAAAATATCCTTAACAAAATATTAGCAAACCAAATACAAAAATATATTAAAAAGACTATACACCATGACCAAGTGGGATTTATCCCAAGAATGAAAAGTTGGCCTAACATATAATAAATGATAAATGTAATGCACCATATTAATAGAACAAAGGGCAAAACCAAATGATCATCTCAACAGATGCAGATAAAGCATTAGACGAAATCCAACAGAACTTTGTGATAAAACACTCCACAAACAAGAAATAAAAGGGAACTTCCTCAACCTGATAAAAGTCATTATAAAAAAAAACACAGCTAACGTCATAGTAATGGTGAAACACTGAATGCTTCTCCCGTAAAATCAGGAACAAGACAAAGATGACTTCTGTCAATTACATTCAGCATTGTACTGGAGGTCCTAGTCATGGCAATTAGTCAAGAAGGGGAAATAAAAGGCATCTAAATTGAAAATAAAGAAGTAAAACTACTTTTATTTGCATATGACATGATGTTTTATGTAGAAAACCTAAGGGAATCACACAAGCTAAAAAACTATTAGAACTAATAAATTAGTTTAGCAATATGGGAGGCTACAAGTTCAAAACACAACCAAAAGTAAGGTAGATAGCTAGTGGGAAGCAGCCACATAGCACAGGGAGATCAGCTCGGTGCTTTGTGACCGCCTGGAGGGGTGGGATAGGGAGGGTGGGAGGGAGGGAGATGCAAGCGGGAAGAGATATGGGAACATATGTATATATATAACTGATTCATTTTGTTGTGAAGCTGAAACTAACATACCATTGTAAAGCAATTATACTCCAATAAAGATGTTAAAAAAAAAAAAA
>NW_006788189.1:325318-399228 GCF_000442215.2 Lipotes vexillifer
AGCCTGGCCCCACCCCTCCAGTCAGCCCCGCCCCACCCATGGCCTCGCCCTGCCCATGGCCCCGCCCCTCGTCTGGCCTGGTGTAAAAAAATACACAACCATCAGTTGCACTTCTATACGCTGGCAATGAACAATCTGAAAATGAAGTTAAGAAAATAATTGCATTTACAATAACATCAAAAGGAATACTTAAGAGAGTTAACAGAAGTGCAAGTCTTGTATATTAAAACTGCAAGGCATTGCTGAAAGTAATTAAATGAAATCTAAATAAATGGAAAGGCGTCCCACGCTCATAGACTGAAAGACTTAATATTATTGAGATGGCAACGCTCTTCAAACCAATCTGCAGATTCAATGCACTCCTTATCAAACTCCCATGTCGAAGTTTTTGCAGGAATTTAAAAGCTGATCCTAAATTTATGTGGACATGGAAGGGACACAGAATAACCAAGACAATCTTGAAGAAGGACATGGCTGGATAACTCATGTTTCCTAATTTCAAAACTCACTACAGAGCTACAATATTCAGGACAGCATAGTACTGGAATAAGAATGAACATATAGGTTAATGGAATCAAACTGGGAGTCCAGAAATTAACCCTTACATTTACAGTCAATTGATTTTGCCAAGGGTGCCGAGACCATTCAATGGAAAAAGAATATTTTCTTCAATCAACAGTGCTGGGACAACTGGATATCCTCATACCATATGCAAAAATTAACTCAAAACTAGATCATCTTGTGTCCTTGCCTTTACTGATGAGAAATAAACCCACAAATTTATGGTCAATTAATCTACAACAAAGGAGGCAAGAATATACAAGGGAGTAAATACAGTCCTTCAGCAAGTGGTGCTGGAAAAACTGAACAGATACATGTACAACAATGAGACTAGAACACTGCCTCACACATATACAAAAATAAACTCAAAATGGATTAAAGACCTAAATGTAAGACCTGAAACCATAGAAGTAAACAAAGGCAGAACACTCTTTGACATAAACTGTAGCAACATATTTTTTGGATCTGTCTCCTAAGGCAAAGAGAAAAAAAGCAAAAATAAACAAATGAGATCTAATTAAACTTAAAAGCATTTGCACAGCAAAGGAAACCATTGACAAAATGAAAAGAAAACTTACTGAATGGGAGAAAGTATATGCAAATGATATGACTCACACAACTCAGCATCAAAAAAACAAATAACCTGATTTAAAAAATGGGTACAACAACTCAATTTAAAAAATGGGCAGAAGACTTGAATAGACATTTTTCCAAAGAACACATACAGATGGCCTACAGGCACATAAAAAGATGTTCAACATCATTAATCATCAGAGAAATGCAAATCAAAACCACAATGAAATATCACCTCACACCTGTCAAAATGGTCATCATAAAAAGATCACAAATAACAAATGTTGGCAATGATGTGGAGAAAAGGGGACACTTGCACACTGCTGGTGGAAATGTAAATTGGTGCAGCCACCATGGAAAACAGTGTGGAGATTTCTCAAAAAACTAAAAATAAAACTACCATATGATCCAGCGATTGCACTCCCGGGTAGATATCAAAAAAAAAAAAAACCCACTAATTTGAAAAGATACATACACCTCAATGTTTATAGCAGCACTCTTTATAATAGCCAAGATCTGGAAGCAACCTAACTGCCCATCAATACATGAATTCATAAAGAACATGTGGCATACATATACAATGGACTCCTACTCAGCTATAAAAAAAAAATGAAATTTTGCCATTTTCAACAACCTGGATGGACTCCGAGGGTATTATGCTTAGTGAAATAAGCAGAGAGAGAAAGACAAGTACTATATGATATCACTTATATGTGGAATCTAAAAAATAAAACAAACTAGTGAATACAACAAAAAAGGAGCAGACTTACAGATATAGAGAAAAAACTAGTGATTACCAGCAGGGAAAGGGAAGGGGGAGTGGCAAGCTAGAGGTGGGGATGAAAAGATACAAACTACTATGTATAAAATAAATAAGCTACAAGGACATACTGTACAGCGCAGGGAACATAGCCAATATTTTATAATAATTATAAGTATAATTATATAATATATAAGTATAACTTAAAAATCATGAATCAATATGTTGTACACTTGAAGCTTATATAGTATTATAAATCAACTATACCTCAATAAACTGGATCATAGACCTAAAAGGTAAGAGCTAAAACTATACAACTTTTTAGAAGAAAACACAGGAGTAAATATTGTTTACCTTAGATTAGGCGATGCAACACCAACAGCACAGCAAAAAAGGAAACATAAATACATTGGACTTCACCAAAATTTTAAATTTTTGAGCTTCAAAGAATGAAAAAGAAAAGGGAAACCCATAGAATGATAGAAAATATTTGCAAATCATGTATCTGATAAGGAACTTGTAAGCAGAATATGTACAGAATTTTTACAACTCAACAATGGAAGGATAAATAATCCAACTAAAAATAGGAAAAATATTTAAGTGAATATTTACCTAAAAAAGATACAGAAATGACCAAAAATCACATGAAAATTGTTAAACATCATTATTTATTATGCATATGCAAATCAAAACCACAGTGAGGGCTTCCCTGGTGGCGCAGTGGTTGAGAGTCCGCCTGCTGATGCAGGGGATACGGATTCATACCCCGGTCTGGGAAGATCCCACATGCCTCAGAGTGGCTAAGCCTGTGAGCCATGGCCGCTGAGCCTGTGCATCCAGAGCCTGTGCCCCACAACGGGAGAGGCCACAACAGTGAGAGGCCTGCGTACCGAAAAAAAAAAAAAAACACATTGAGATATCACTTCACACCCACTAGGTGGCTAAAATAAAAAAGACCGACAATAGCAAGTGTTGGGGAGGATGAAAAGAAATTGGAACCTTCACACAGTGATGATGGGAATGTAAAATGGTGAAGCCACTTTGGAAAAGTTTTGGCAATTCCTAAAATTGTTAAACATAGACTTACCTTTTAACTCAGCAATTTTACTCCTAGGCATATGTTCAAGAGAAATGAAAATATATGTCCATACAAAACTTGTACACAAATGTTCATAAAAGCATTATTCATAATAGCCAAAAAGTAGAAACAACCTAAATTTCCATCAACTGATTAATGGATAAACAAAATGTGGTATATCCATACAATGGAATATTATTCAGTAATAAGAAGTAAAATATTAATATCTGCTATAACATGAAGGAACCATGAAAATATACTAAGTGAGAGAAGCCAGGCACAAAGTGTCACATATTACATGATTCCATGTTATTCAGTATGTACTTATTGAGTGGCTGCCATGTGCCCATCACTGTTCTTGGCTCTTGGTTCTTGACCAAATACAACAGACCTGATAGCTATCCTCCCGAGGCTTTCATCCTAATGCAAAAAAGACTTTAGAAACATGATTGTGCACCTAATTAATTAAATAGAATTAAAATTGTGATGGGTCCTAAAAGGCAGAAGTGTAGAGGACAATTCCTAGTCTGGGTGGTCAGGGAAGGCTTCACTGAGGGGGTGATGCAATTATGTTTTCTGATCTTTTTTTCACATCACATTATATTGTAAGGATTTCCACATGATTAAAAACTCTTTATACACATAATTTCCATGTCTTCATAATATGTTTCTTGTGTTGTGTCTCACCATCTCCTGGACAATGGAAAGTTAGTTTATTTCCATTTTTCCCTATTCTACACGTTGTGTCAAGAAGCACCTTTATGTTATATTTGTCCAGATTATTAATTAGTTTAAGGATAAATTCCTGCTAAAGAAATTGCTGAGCCAAAAGATAGGAGTTTTTTAAAGCTCTTCACATGTATCATCAAAATTTGTTTCAGAAAGATTGTAGCTTTTAAGCACTGAGTTCTCACCACACCCTGCTGTGTAAATTGGAAAGCTCTCCTTTCTCTCTCTGCATTCAACACATGGAGCTGCCCAGCCTCCTGACAGTCATTCCATCCTGTAGCAGAGGTCCAAAAAGAATGGCTTCTTAAATGTCATTAATGGGCCCAATTCTACCCCAGGGAGTGAGAAAGAATACATCTAATTGCCATACCTCCTCCCAGCTCTCCAATTCAGCATAACTGGAACTCAGTGCCAAATCTTAATATACCCAACCATCTTCAGCATGATCCTTCTTGCCCCTTTTTCTGCCTCTTTTTTGATGTTGTTGTTGTTCAGTTATCAGCTCTATTATAAATCATGCAGTGATTGTTACTGGTTTTAGTATGTTAAATTTGCTCAGGTTCTACTAGAACAGAGCTGGATCTAGACAGAATTGTCAGATAGGTAATTTGGTTTCAGGGCTGACTAACTTCATTTCTCTAGCCTCAAAGAATGAGTTCAGACATGCTGGCCTTCAACTTTCAGATCTTCTACTCAATAGTTCTGCTACCATGGGCTCATCTATCTTAACCTCTCCGAGTTTCTGATACTGTGGATAGTCCCTGTTTCAGCGGGGCAAGTGAAGATGAAATCAGAAAGCGTGTCCAAGGGCATTGCCTAACATGCTAGTTCTCTCCATGTACTTCTTTCTAGGCTCCTCTGTTCATGGCATGGAGCACCCAAGCATCCCCCATAGGCAAGACCCCCAGGACCTGTACACAAATCCACACTTGGTTTTCACACAGTCATCTGTGAGCCTCCTCTGAGTCCACTGGGCACAGCACTGTTTGAGCCTTTGTGGGTGTGTCTGATCAATGCAGGCTGTAGTCCTTGAGAGGGTGAGATCTTCTGACCTAACTGGGTACATGTGAAACCCTGAACAACAAGTTCAGAAAGAGTCTTCAGAGGGTTAGGTTTAGGGTTAGGGTTAAGGTTAGGGTTAGGGTTAGGATTAGGGTTAGGGTTAGGGTTAGGGTTAGGGTTAGGGTTAGGAAAGCACTCAGGAAAGCTAGGGTGAGGATGGGGGTGGCCTAGTCTGAAGAATGGGTTGGATTTGGAGACAGATAAGGAAGGCAAGAGGACGAAAATGTCACTTTTCCATTTCTCTGGTAGATTTTCTCCTTTGGACTTACCATGTTAAAAAAACAAAATACTTCTCACTTACTGAACTTTATTATCTCTGTTTCCGCAGTAGAAGAGAAGGCAGAGATTTTTGTTTGTTTGTCTCTCTACTGTATCCCCAGTATGTAGAACCTTGGCTAAAGCTTTTGACTTGCAGTTAGTATTTTTGAGTGAGTGAATGAATGAATGAGTGAATGATTAAGGCTGCTGAGGGATCAGGAACAAAGGCACGTGCCTGTGTATTTTCAGAGAGGAGAGGCTTGGTCTTGCGGGAGCAGAGGAGGGGCTCACTGCCCCCCAGAGCCTCAAGGGACTGGCAGACCAAGGTCTTGCATGGAGTTGCAGGACCTTGACTGCATTAGCCCCTCTGACATGCACACATGCATAAATCAGTGTTTCCATCTTAGCAGGCTCATTAGTGGAGAGCACTTTCCTGCAGCATGTGTCGGGTGAGCCATCTGCCCCCTCACCGAGAAATAGTCTATCACAGCAACTGAGATTCAGCTGTGCCTGTGAATGTCTGCATTCCACGTCTTGGAAAAAGACAGGGAAAAGGTGGCATGGGTGAAACTGTTGACACTTGTTCAGGTGCCAGTGAACTGACATAGGGGTGTGGGGTGTGCAGGTGTGCCTGGTTTAACTCCTTTATGTCAGGTTCATTTCTCTGCCTCTTTGCCACAGTAAGAATGGAAATACAGTGAGCAATAAGGGATTTTAGGTTGCCATATTTCTCTCCTTGGTGCTGGAGTACTATCGTTATGAACTTATGACAAAGCACTTGAAAAGTCCCTTCACTAGAGTATTTCTCCTACTACGTTTGGTGGCTTCGCTGCTGCCTGCCTGAGGAATCCTGTGGCAGATGGGAGGAATGCTGTCTTGGATCCCTTGCTAAAAGCTCCTATGGAGAAAAGATGTCTCACCTTCCAGGACTGAGCATATTTGCAAAGTGACTGTCTTATATGTGGGAGGCCTCTAGAACCTGAAGGGGGTCAGGGGGAGGGACCCTATATTAGCGAACCATGGAGCACAGACAGGCTGTGGAAGCCAGGGGCTCTGGAGAGTCTGAGGCCCATGAGAACTGGACAGAAACTTGTGGACTATATTTGAACATCTTCTAGAGGAAGACATCTTTGTGTTTTAGTAGGTCACCAGGTGATTTCGAAGGCCGAGGAGAAAGCTGTGCACTTGTCATGTCTGGGAGATCCTGGCCGGAGAAGAAGGTATGGAATGTCCCACGCTGAGGTGGGACCTCTTCCCGTCTGGCTCTGTCAACATTTGAAAGGAAAACTCCCAGAATCCAGTCTGTCCTGCCATCCTATTCACCCTCCCAACAGCTGACCCACTGGGCAGGACCTCAGGAGGCCCTGTGCTATGGTCCACTGATTTCTGGAGACCCCCTCACCAGCCCTGTGGTCACTTCCCCCTTGTCAGCCTGTCCCTGCCCTGCTTGGGGCGGGGTCCCAGGGAACACACTATGTATCCTTTCCCCTCCCTGTGTCCTGCCATGTCCCTCCTTTCCAGGATTGTTGAAGCCCACTGTCCCCTCTTTCTCTTGTCTTTCACTGAACCCTTTCCACACAGTTGCCACCTTAGACTTGTTGACCTTAAAAAAAAAAAAGGGCCAGTTATTTTACCAGCAAAATGAGTTTATTCAGGAATAGCAGAGAATTGCAATTCAGGACAAGGAAACTATGGTGAACAATAGGCAAGTCCAGAGAGCAGAGGAGAAGGGCTTGCTTTATAGAGGAAAGGAGGGAACTGCGGAGGTGGTGGGCCACTTGTTGTTTCTGGGTCGGGGGAAACCTTTCTTCCCGATGGGGTCTGTGATCTGCTGCTGATGCCTCTGTGAGACCTCCCTGCTTCAGGGCTTCCCCACTCCACTTTAAATGAGGGTTTCTTTATTCATTTTCACAGACTCCACAGAGTGCTATTTTCCTCCATTTACCTGAATAGCCTGGCGTCCCCCCCTCTCCTGGGTGCCTGCACACTTGGGAAGTGCCTGACTCATCCTCTGCTCTCCAGGCTCTGCTAAGCGTCTCTCTAATGGGGTCCACTGATGGCCACACCTCCAGAGAAGCTCTGCCCTGAGAAATGGGGATTCAGGAACACTGGGGATCTGCCTAACCTCAAAGGCTCCTGAGGCAGCATCCCCTTCCCTCTGCTGATTTACAGAGGAGCTCTGCTTCCTTCACTCTAACTCTAACCCTAACCCTAACCCTAACCCCAGGTTGGCCCAGGCTTGAGAGGTTGACTGGCAACATAAGAGTGAGGACTTGGGTCAGGGAAGCAGGAGAAAGCTATGGGGTGGCAGGATAGAGAGCGCCAGGCTCCCACACCTTTCCAGAGGGATTTGACCATGAGTTTTGAGGTCCTGGAGAGAGGGGTGCACAGGCCCTGCAGCAAGGCAGTTCTAGTGGTCCTCAGCACAGTCGCTGGGTGGTCTGGGGAGACTTGGAGGGACTGGCAAGCTGTTTAGGATTCACTCATGGGGAGACATGACAAGGATTCATTTCCCCCTCCTCCACCCAGTGTCCCCCAGGGTCTGGACCAGGTTGGCCTTGAGCATCCTGCCTGACCCCTTCAGCTGGAGCATGCCTCCTGTTGGGACAGGTCTACTCTCAGAGAGCGTCCTCACCTTCAAGGCTCACTTAGAGTAGAAGCAGTTTGTAGCCTCCCAAAGCTAGGACCCCCTCCCTAGCACAAGAGTTTGTCTCTCTCCTTGTCCCTCTTCCCATCAGACTGGGCCTTCCTTCTGGTCAGCTGTACTGAGCATCAACTCTAGGGATCCAGGACCTCGGCCATTAAGGACCACAGTGTTGCCACCTGTTGACCGAATGAGTGACTGTGATCAAGAAGTTCTGAAGGGGAGGCTCAGGTCATGGACCCTCACTCTACAAACAAAGAAGCCAAGGCAAGAAGAGGTGAGGAGGCCTGCCCATCCATTCTTGTAGTCGTGTAGCACATATTTATTATTATATTATTAAAGATGAGCTTATGCTGTGGCTTTTCAGCTCCTAGGTACTTCCCATAAAAAGAAAAAATTAGAAAAGTGGCAACTTTCAAAGCTCAAAAACATTCATTGTGAGTTATTTTTGATACTAAAGAAATGAAAACAGTCTAAATATCCAAAACTAAGAAAGCAGATAAATGACAAAGCAACCATGAATGCGGCCAATACAATCCTTGTTGCAGCAGAAGGCTGTTGACATGGAGATGTTCACAGACCAATGCCAAGTGTAAAGCACAGCTGTCAAACACCATCTCTGCAGCTTCCACACACCTGTGGCTCTAGAAGTGACCAAGGAAACACACACAACATTAAATAGGACTGGTTGGCATATGGTGATGTTTTGTGTTTTTCAAGAGTATTTGTTTGTTTTTAGTTTGAGTGTATTGACTATGTAATTAGAAAAATGATCCACTTTTTAAAAAGCCCAAAAACAAGGGAGAGATAGCCAAGTTTTTTCCAAAAGATCTCACACCTGATTATTGGAGAGTAAGGACTGAAATTTAGGACATGACCTTTCTGTCCTGTGCTTGGCCCACTGGTCCTCATGAGCCCAGTCAGGGACTCAGAACTTCCTTCTACCTCAGGCTTGAAATACATCTGTCCCTCGTCCCTCTTGCCAAACTTCCTCTTGCTGACAGACAAGGGATTAGTAACACTTTTGGCATGAATGCTTACATGTCTGGACAAGATATTTACATATTAACATGGTTAATTCTTCTATCCCATTTGAAAAACAAGTTTAAGTTTTGACAACCAGAATCTCACTCTGGGCTGCTGTTAGCAGTCATTTATGCACCTCTCGTTTTGTTACCGAACGCATTTCGTGTGCCAAACAAACGGAAACATCAGAGTTTGGAGCAGAGAAAGGTTTATTGCAGGGCCATGCAAAGAAACAGGTGGCTCATGCCCCAAAAAAAATCCCTGAACTCCCCGAAGGGTTTCAGCAAAGCTCTTTTAAAGGCCAGGTGAGGGAGAGTTGCGGTTAGTTGTTGCAAACTTCTTGGTGTTGGAATCCTTTGTTCTTGCAGCTGTCCATGCAGGTCAGGTCACCGATGTTCCTGTAAACCTCCAGCAAGACAAATGTTATCCTCCGTTCTGCAACTTTTTACCTTTATATGAATGGACTCTTAAAGGTCAGAGCCTTGAGAATGGGCTATCCTGTATATTTCAGGCTGTAGGCAACATTCTTTTATAAAAGGTGCAGAGCCAGAATGACTAAGCACAGGCAATAAAACACAAAGGTTAAAGCAAAAGGAACAGATCTAATATGGAGTCAGTTTTGTTCTTCTCTATTATAGTTTGATCACACAGGTTTTGCACATTTCAGGTTGACATCATTCCTGGGATTTATTTTTTTCCTGAATGGACACTGTTTCCCACTTTATTACTTAACTGTTTTTTGTTATTGTATAAGAAGCCTTTGGTTAGTGGATACTGATTGGTAAGCAACAAGTTTGTATGCCCCCTGTCTCTTGGCATCCAGCCAGCTATGGTTTCCAAGCCCAGGTGAATCTCAGAATATACAAGAATGGAGATTCCTGCACCCAACCCTTAGCAAATCTGCTTCAGTAAGTCTGGGGCAAAGCCCTAAATATTTAGCAAGTGTGCTGCATGATTCTGATGGATGCAAACACTTCCCAAGCAGGTATCAGGAACCACGTCGGTCCACGTCGGTGCATTTTAATATCACCACTGTCTTCCCTTTGTAGGCTCTCTTTCCCCAGCTTGATCTATTGCTTTAAATTATACCTCTGTATGGATCTCTTTCAGTTGATTTTGTTTGGCCCTTGGTGATGTATTGCATTGATGTCTTTATTCAGTTCAGGGAAAATGTTTCATTAGCTCTCTGTTAACACAGTCTGAATGTCCTGAGGGTACCCCATGGGACTCTATCCTGTCTCTTCATCTGCATCATCATCATCTTCTCCCTTAGTTTTGGGAGAATTTTAGTAATTTGTCTTCTAACTCATGGGTCTGGTTTTGTTTTCCATATCTAATCTATTATTCACTGTCTACAATGTATTTTCAAATAAGTTCATTGTATTTCCATCTGAAAACAGTTGCATTTTCAGAGTGCAGTAGTCTCTCAACTTGAGATTTCTGGCATGTTCTCCTACTTTTTGTTTGTTTGGGGGGAGGAGATAATGCCTTGGCATCCTGGAATATTTTCTTTAACTCTTCAAACTGAAACATATTTTGAATGATGGCATTTTTTCTAACCAGTGATTTTGTCCATTTATTCACTCTTAGAGCGTTTTGGGGATTCTATATTTATCCAGTAGTGGGGGTAGATTTGGGTCCTCTCAAAAGGTTCTTGGTTCCTTTCATATCTTTTGAAGGTCAAATGAAAAGAATGAAAAGTCAATATATTTGTGTTTCAGCAAAATACTTTGGGAAAAATTCTAAGTCTGGCATTTTCTAGTTGTATGATTTTGTATATGTAGCCTTTTTTTTCTTACATGTTCTGTCTGTATCATGGGGTAGACTTATATGAAACAAAGTCTGTAAAACACATAACATGGTTCCTGACTCCTGGTGGACAATCGCTCATTGAGGTGGGTTATCATGGTGCCATTGTTGATGTTGCTATTACTTGCTTCCTGTTTCAGGTAGGTCTCTGATTCTTTTAGGACTTGCCCTGTGTACAGGTAAAGTTCAGGCCAGAGGTGGGGCCTGAATTCTGCCCTGGGATTTTCTGCAGCATCCCGTACCTTTCTAGGCACACTTTTGGGAGAAGGGAGGGGCAGAGTGTTAGTATAAAGGAGAACAAGATAGTAACAACAACCACTGCCTATTAATACTTATAGTGAATTTCTGCGTCACTGCTGCAGTCATTTTTCTTAAATTTAGCAACTTGTACTGATCACAAAATGTACACTTTATAAGCAGATGGTACCCCTCAACACTCACCCACACAGGACTTGGGTTCTGTTTGGAGCCTGACAACCCATCTCTCCTCTGGCCCAGACCTGTGGCTGCTGCTGCTTCGGATCTGTGCTGAATGAGGCTTGAGCCCAGCCTCCTCCTTCCAGTTTTCTCTCATGCTGAACATCTGCTGCATTCTCATGTGATCAGAAGCGATCTTAACATCTTTCCTCCTCATGTGGAATTTAATTTCTTAACTGCAGTTTTATATAGTGCAAAATGAAGACGCTGGGTCTCTGATCTTGCAAGAAAAAAAACCCAGATCCTCACCGGTGTGGGGAGCATGGATCCAATTGCTATGTTAATGCAGGAGGATGCAGTCCTGGAAGGATGTCAGGGGCTTCCACATATACACTGTGTGTGGCCCAGTTCTGACTGCTGCAGGCTTTGATATCAAATAAATGGGATAAGGATGGGAGAGTGAAGCCACACCACAGATCTTCTTCCTTCCAACAGAAGGGCAAAAGTTTGCAAAGTCCTCACCAGCTGCTTACAAACAAGAGAAAGAGTACTTCATTCCACAGCTTGAAAAAGGAAAGCCGAGTTAAAATTTAGAGTTAAAATGCTCAGCAAGGCACTCTTCCGCATAGCCAGAGGCACACTGGACAAAGAAGTTAAAGAAAATTTCAAGAATTCAAAGCCCCCACATTTGGAGAGAAGGTGATTATGGGGTAAGTAGACCAAGATGGAAAATATAAAGATCAACCCTAGGGAAGGGAAGGGAAGGGGAGGGGAGGAGAGTGGAGGAAAGGGAAGGGAGAGAGGAAAAAAGGGGAGGGGAGGGGATGGAAGGGAAGGGGGCTCACCTGGCTTCTTTCTGGCTCTCAGAGAGAGGGAAGCACTCCAGGGTTCCCTGTCACTGAGGGCTCCCCACTGAATATTCCAAGAATATTCCACCAAGGGAACAGGGTGAAAAAGTGTATAAAACACAATTCAGCCCTGGAACTGAGACTCTGCAAGGAAGACAATAATATCAGAGAAGGTAGAATAGCTGTCAAGGAAAATTTGACCAATGATATTAGAGCAAATGTAGGTTAAGGACAAGGCAGACAGACAGAAATGACAGAGTAACTAGATGAACATGTTTCAGGGGAAATTATGGAAAGAAGATAGCACACAGTCTGCAAAAGACTGATGAAGAAAGCAATCTGAGTGAAAATATAACCTGAAGGCAAAAAATATTTCCATGAGTCCTTCACATCAGAGAAAATCTATACAAAAATATGAATGAGTTAAAAGGTGAGATTAAAATGCAGAGAATAGGTTTAAAAGAGTTGTTTTTTTTTTTTAATTTAGCACCAAAGAACATCATTAACAGAACTAGTAAATTAACAAAAACAGCAAGGAACAAGATAGGTAATCAGTTACTGACATAGAAGACAGGTTTGAGGTGACAGCTATGAAAGCCCAAGAAAAGACCTAGAGATTAAAATAATCATGGAAAAAACAATAGAAATGAAGGACAGGCAAGGGAGAGCCAGATATGACTAATTGGTGTCCCTGAACTGGAAACCTTACAAAAGGGGATAGAATGTCTTTTTGAATATGTAAAGAGGAAAATTTTCATGAACAAGGGAACATGGACTGAAACCAATCTAAAAGGTAAACTCTACACTCCAGGAAAATTTAATGCAGAATTAATGCCAGTGAAATAATTCCTGGTTAAGTTAATAAACACTAAAGACAAAGGCTTACTTCATGCATTCAGGCATAGAAAGCAAGGGAGAGAGCTGGCCAAGGATGAATCAGACTATGCAGACAGGTCTCAGGCTGCCCCACAGCAGGATCCAGAGTTAAAAAAGAAAATGGCATGGAGAGAAAATTCTGAGAGCAAGAACACATTACCCAAGATTATTATACCCAGCCAAGCTGGCTTCCAGGAATCATAGTCACATGTAAACCTACCAAAAAGTAGGCTCTTTTCATGAGACATTAAAAGAAAGTCAGCCCACTAACATGAACAGAGAAAGGACAGGTAGACCTGGGCAACACTTAAAATCAGAGGACAAACAGTTAAAAAGTACATTTTATATTATGTATGCCTTACCATACAATTTTTAACAACCAGGTAAAAGAAAAAAAAAAAAAAACAGAGGACATGGATTATGGACTGAAGAGTTCTGAGGGAAAGGAAACATTGTTTACCCACCCAAGTTTCCTTTTGATTACATAGGCCACAGACGATTCTTGACCGACAAGAATTTAAGAATCCAGCATCTATGAGAACTTGGAACTGCTCAATGATAAAATCCAGCCCAGCAAGCAAATAAACCAAATAGAAATTCAGCCAGGAGAGGGAAAGCTATTAGGAAAAGGGCTCCAAAATATCAAATCCACTCAAATACAGAAAAAGGCTAAACAATGGTGGGAATAATTGTTACATAATAGAATACAAATGCTACTAACCTTGCAAATATCACCAACAAAAATCACAAGAAATGTGAAACTATAAGGATGCTGATTTCCTCATCTTTTATAATAGAGCATGATTAAAATTTTCTGAAACTGAAACATGAAATTAAAAACATAAAGAAGCCAGCCTCTAAACGTTTTTCACATCCTTGTTCTTGATCTTAGAGGGCACTTTTACAAAATAATATCTTTTGTGCCAAGGCAACATTTATTTGAAGATAGGCAGTTTCCTTCACTTAAATACCACCCCATTTTCTTCTTTTAAATTAAAGTAAAATTTAATGAAATACTTTTATATTGAAAATAGTATGTGTCACTAATCCCATTTTTATCAAAAAGTCTTTGTTTATTTATACTTGCACCTTTTATGGTTGATATGGGTACAGAGATGTCTGAGGTGAGGGCCACCTGAGGCTGAGATGTCTGTTGCAGAGCAGCTGGATCTGAGGTCGTTTTAAAACTTTCTTTTTCTGTATTATTTCCATTCTTTATAATGAACAGTCTTCATTTTTACCAAATCAACACGATTTAAGAAGATGAATAAATTAAAAGAAATCAAATGCTTGAAAATTAAAACAGATGCTGTTTTCTGTAATATCGTTTTGGGTTTTTTTTTTCGCATTTTATTTGGAAAAGGTTTAATACTATCCTGGTGGATAAGGGAAACATTTATTTCTCCCATGTCTGGAATAGCTAGGTGGCTCAGCCCCATGTCCAGGGTCCAGGACTGGCAGTCAGGTGATTTAGGATGAGCTGGCTAGGGCGACCATGGGCACTCTGCTCCCCAAGTCCCTCGTCCTTCGGGTGCCCCATCCCAGGCCTGTTTTCAGGGTGGAGGCAGCAGCACCAGAATAGCAAAGCCCAATTACACAAGTGCTTTTCATGCCTCTGCTTGCAACAAACCAAAAGATGTCAGAGTCAAGTGGTGGAGAAATAGACTCTGTTTAGTTGGGGGAAACTGAAAAGGTCATATGGTATAATTCATGTATACAGGGAGGAGTGAAAAGCTGGTTTCAATACAATATGGCCAGGTAAGCTGTTTCTGCTTATTTTTGCCACTGTAATCAACACATCGGTCAGTTTTATCCTAATACCTCTCTTCCAGTAGGATTGAGAGGGAATCGCAATGGCTCCCTAATCCATTTACCCAAGAATGGAAACTGCAAGAGTTTTTTATTTCAAAATATTTAGCTGGAGGATGGACCTAGAAGTTGTCATACAGGGTGAAATAAGTCAGAAAGAGAAAAACAAATACCATATATTAATGCATATATATGGAATCTAGAAAAATGGTACAGATGAATCTATCTGCAAAGCAGAAAGAGAGACACAGACAAACAGAACAAATGTATGGATACCAAAGTGAGAAAGGAGGTGTGGGATAAACTGGGAGATTGGGATTTAACATATATACACTACTATGCATAAAATAGATAACTAATAAGAACCTACTGTATAGCACAGGGAACTCTACTCAGTGCTCTGTGGTGACCTAAATGGGAAGGAAATCCAAAAAAGAGGGGACATATGTATATGTATAGCTGATTCACTTTGCTGTACAGCAGAAACTAACAAAACATTGTAAAGCAACTGTACTCCCATAAAAAAAATTTTTTTTAAGAAAATTTAGCTAGAAGTTACCAGTTTCTTTAGTTCAAGAAACAGATTAGAGATCCATTTCCAGAAGCAGTTACCCCAGGCTTGGGCAAAGAAGAGCAAGCAAAAGATTCCAGGAAGAAGATTTTGCTTCAAATAAAGAAATCCAGGGCAAGCCCCTAGTACTGGTAAGGAGACAAGTTCCCTGGCTGGCTGGCTGTGAAGGGAGCATACATCAGAGAGCTTGGGGGAAGCAGGCACAGGTCTCCAGCTGGGCTTGCCAGTTCCAGGGTACAACACAGAGTTTTCTGTCCCTGAACAACCTGATGGCTACCGTGGACCTGTGTGTGAGCAAACTGATGAGAGGGAGGTGAAAGAGTGAATTCTACTAACCTGTGGGTTATTAGACAATAGTTAACTTCTTTAGGATGCAGAGATATTGGGGACAGCTTCTCTGAAGTGGTCTGACATTTCTGAGAGTCACAATTAAACTAGGTCCTAGAAGATGGAGAGGATTTTACACATGGGAGAATAGTCCAGCAAACCTCCCCCCCCCACACACACACATACATACACATATACGCACACAGTTTTGGACTGAGTTTTATTCCCAATTTTTCTGGTTCTGCCACAGGATCTTGGACTAGTTACCTAACTTTTCTAAACTTCAGTTTCATCATCTGTAAAATGGGCATAACACAATAACCAAGGCTCAGGGTTATTCCAAAATTCAAAGGAGATGCTGTTTCTAAACTGGCCTATGGTTAGCCCTCAACTGATGGTAGCTACCATGATTATTACTAGATAGATGTCAGGGGTGAGAGGAAGGACATGGCAAAGATGGGAAGAGCAATGCATGCTGATATATCTTCATTTGAGATTCACTGTTTGGAAACTGCACTTAGTTTTCTCAGTGCCTCCATGGGCTGGTTCTCAGGTAAGCAAAAGTAATCTGTCCCTGCCTTCTTCAACCTCTGCTGTATTCTGAAGCATTTAAAGGAAAATTAAACTGTGACAACTCACTGACGAATAACTGTGCTCTCTGCTAATCTTGTCACATTGGGCACTGGCTAGAGACACAATTAATACAACATGGTTGAAGAGCTTACACATTAATTACATGCCCCACTAAAGGTGACAGGGCTGGGAGGCCTGCAGCATCTTAATTTCCCACCCTCTGGGGGTTTTCCCAGTGAAAGTGAGGTTCCAATGTAGGCATGAATCAACTTTGTCATAACAGAGCTCAGAGCTACACCAAGGGGGACTCAGTCCTCTGTGTCCCACACCCTCCATTCCCAGACCCGGGGCTCTCGCAGCTGGGTAGAAGTGATTTACAGTAAGCCCTTCAAGATGATGTGTTAGCGCTCAAGGTCAATGAATTGAAGAGTGTGGCTTAATAACGTGCAGCACTTTGAACTTCACCCTCAACTTCAAAAAGAACCTGTCTTTTGCAAAACTAATGGCCTCTGTGATTGGTGCTTCACCCGGGTTCACTCAGTCAAGCCTCACAGCAGCCTGAGGGCTTCAAACAACACACCATTCAGGAACCCCTCCTTCCCCAGCCTCTGAACTCATCACTGTCAGCCAGGCAGGATGCAATTTCCAGACCCTTTTCTATGCAAATGAAAACATATTTGTATAAGCATTTATCATTTTATATATCATTTAAAATTTTTTAAACAACAGAACCATTTATACATAGTTTTCTTTTTCTTCTTTAACAGTATTTCTTTTCTTGTCGGTCCATGTAGGTCTACATCATTCTATTTAACAACTGCATCATACTCCAGAGTAGATGTTGGTTGACTGAAAGAAAAACGCACAACATGAGAGCTGTGAGTTAAGTTTTATTCAGGGTCTTACTGAGGATGGTAGCCTAGGAGACAGCCTCTAAGATAGCTCTGAGATACTGTTCCAGAGAGGTCCTGGGGAGGCTAGTTTATATGTGATTTTTCTTATGGAATACATGTAGTCAGTAAACATCTTGGTAAAAGATTACTGTTAGTCTCAAAAAACAGACATCTCATGTTGATGATTATAGTACTTTTCTATGTATGGGAAGATGCAAGAAATGGGGCTCATTAAAATTCTTCCTGAAATGCATCCAACTATTCAAAGGCCTGTTTGTACAAAGCACAGAGCATCCTGTTATTGACTTTAATTTCCTCTGTCTGAAGCACAGGGTGCTTCATCCCATCCTGTTATCACCTTAATCTTTGTCTGAAATACAAAAAGCACTGTGGGTCAGCAACTGCAGTGGGTTAATCTTTGTTGATTTGGATGGAGAGAGAAATGCTCACTGCTGTTCTTTTGTTTGCAATTCCCCCCTTTTGGTCATAAATTCATCCAAAGTTTGGGAGGCATTTCATGACCAATTTGTCCTGCTGCACTAGGAAGGTTCACTTTTAGGTCAAGCAAGGATTTCATTGATAGACCACTCAATGTGTTATGACCAAACTGAGCCAGTCTAACGGTAGCTATAAAGGTCTCTGGACAACCTGTCTTACTAGTCTGTTATGACCCAGAAAAAATTCACCCTTGTTGTTTATTTCCATATCTAGAGTTTATACTATTACAGTCCATCTTAATCTTATATGGAATTATATAGCTGGTTAATCATTTCAAGTCACTTAGCCATCATTATGTTTGGCAGAGACTCAGTTGCATATTGGGTAATATAAGAAAATAAGCAGAGTACAAGTAATATAGCTAATAACATTAATAAGGTCATAATTCATATGTAAAAGTCCAAGAAGTCAAGAAAACACTATAAATAAACATACTGGTCTGGTCCAGCATCTTGGGATAACTATCTACTTCTGATGTCACCTTTTTCTTGTCCTGCTGTGGAGATCCTTCTCTGTTTGAGCATTGCTTTAAGGTGAGTTTGAGGTTAACAATCCTCTCTGTAGACCAGTCCAGTGCAAAGCCCTTTTTAAGTAGGAAATATGAATCCAAGAGTCAATTCCCTTTAGTTTTGTTATGTATGAGCTAGTTAAAAATACCTGATAAAGGCCTTTCTACCTAGGCTGGAGAGTGTCCTTTAAGATAACTTTTTCAGTATATATTTTCCTGGTTCTAGTTCTTGGGGCAACTGATCTTCATTCAAAGAGAGATTATAGATAAACTTCAGAAACAAGCCTAAAATGTCCTTTCAATAATTCAATTAAATTTTGCAATAATGTAACATAGCAACAAAGAGCCATCTAGGAAGTGAGTCTTAGGAGGTATACATATGAAAACTTAAAGAGAATTAATAGCACTAGAACCTAATATCCACAAAGGTGTATTACTGAAATGTAATTTTTCTATCTAAAATGATCTTAATTTTCACCAAATATAGCCAAACTAAGGCTAACTTGGTTGCAAAATAAGTCTAGTTTCAATAAACTTGGCCTGATTATTTACATAAGTATATCAAGAAAAGCAATTGATCATATAAGCTGTTTTAAATTTGCTTTGCTGGAACTTTCCATAAGGAATCTCAGGTTGAACATTAAAAGGCCTCTCAAGGCCAGGAAATTTATGCTAAGGACTTGTCATCAGACTCACCTGTAATACTTATAGATTTGAGTGAAGTCCTGTCTTCTTAAGCTCCCAAGAATATCTTGAGATCCCTGCACCTGTCAAGAAGTGACCTTTCTTATTCATCTGGTAAGGTTGCTGGGAACCCTGTAAGTAAGGTACCAGGTTGTTTTTCTAAAGGCTTTTTTGGCTCCATAAAGTCCATCTTAGTTCATTAAAGCTATCTGGTCATATCTGATTCTATGTATGTTCTCAAATATGGCATTCCAGTCAAAGTCATGAAAATATAGCCAATGTTTCCAACTATGTCCAGTTATAAGGAGAACAGATTCTTTTTTTTTTAACATCTTTATAGGAGAACAGATTCATTTTTTTGTTTTTTGGGGGGTTTTTGCCTACAAGAGACTCCCTTTATTTAGTTATTTAGTTATTTTAATTAAAGCATTTATTTAGGCATTGTTTCAATCAATAAAAAAACACAATACAGGCCACTGCCTTGTTGCCTAACACAATAGGAGACTGCAGAAGCAAAAAGATGAATTACAACATAGTCTCTGCCAGTAGAAGGCATTTCATTTCGACATAAGAAAGAACTCCTTTGACCAACTAGGTGATAAAACTCAAGAACTGGCTGAAGGAACATATATAATATATAAATGCCTGGAGATTGTCAAGAATAATATTGACTGCTATTCAAGATTGTTATGATCGTTATGATCATAGAACTAGATGATTACTGAAGTTCCTTTCTAGACTGTGATACTAAAACCTGTACCTTAGTTTTGGGGGTTTTTTAATTGAATTTTTGAATTTTATTTTATTTACTTTTTTATACAACAGGTCCTTATTAGTCATCAATTTTATACACATCAGAGTATACATGTCAATCCCAATCGTCCAATTCATCACAACACCACTCCCACCCCCCGCTGCTTTCCCCACTTGGTGTCCACACGAGGAGAACAGATTCTTATTGAACATATGCAAATAACTATATTGCCGTGAAAATAAGAATACTCACTAATAGTTTCTAATTCTGCAGGATCAGGTACAGAGAAAAGATAAATGTTTCAATTCTGCTTACAAAAGTATAATTTACCAAATTGTTGTAAGTCATAATTAGCGTAAGGAGAAAAGTTTCCTTTTATCTGGAAAGCAACTTTTTTTTTTAACTGAGTAATATTTTAGATAAAAGTCATAAAATTTATAACCATATTCATCAATTCATTCAGTCCTATGTAATTAATTTTTGTTTATTTTGATCTTCTGTTAAGTATTATGAAGCCATCAATTTGTTCCATAACATTCTTTTACTTCTTACCCAGTTCAGTAGAATGATCTGAAAGTTATCAGAAACGCTGTGGTTGTTTAAAAAAAAGTCATTCCTATAAATCTTCTTGGGAATTTCCCTGGTGGTCCAGTGGTTAGGACACAGGGCTTTCACTGCCATAGCCCGGGTTAGATCCCTGGTCAGGGAACTAAGATCCTGGAAGCCATGTGGTGTGGCCAAGTAAGCAAATAAATAAATAAATAAATAATTTTTAAAAAATAAATTTAGGGCTTCCCTGGTGGTGCAGTGGTTGAGAGTCTGCCTGCCGATGCAGGGGACACAGGTTCGTGCCCTGGTCCAGGAATATCCCACATGCCGCGGAGCAGCTGGGCCCATAAGACATGGCCGCTGAGCCTGCAAGTCCAGAGCCTTGCTCCGCAACGGGAGAGGCCACAACAGTGAGAGGCCCACGTACTGCAAAATAAATAAATAAATAAAAATAAAATAAAATAAATAAATAAATTTAAAAATATATAAATCTTCTTGATGGAGCATTTTTGCAAAAGTATAAGGATAAAATAATAATCGCCTATAAATGACAAAAGACTTTAAATGACATGGTTAGCAACCTGATTAAAATATAATTGACAAAGAAAGTTGGTTATTTCTGTGACATATATTTCAAGATAATAATTAGGATTATGAATGATAATATTATATTAGGACATATCTGAATTTTAGGGATTTCATAAAATTTCTAGAATATTTATATTAATAACATTTAACCATACAATATAACCTAAGAAGGTTTATCATCATTTCTTTTAAAAAAATACCCCAGAGTTAGCAGAAGGAAAGAAATCATAAAAATCAGATCAGAAATAAATGAAAAAGAAATGAAGGAAACAATAGCAAAGATCAATAAAACTAAAAGCTGGTTCTTTGAGAAGATAAACAACATAGATAAACCATTAGCCAGACTCATCAAGAAAAAAAGGGAGAAGACTCAAATCAATAGAATCAGAAATGAAAAAGGAGAAGTAACAACTGACACTGCAGAAATAAAAAAAATCATGAGGGATTACTACAAGCAACTCTATGCCAATAAAATGGACAATCTGGAAGAAATGGACAAATTCTTAGAAATGCACAAACTACCAAGACTGAATCAGGAAGAAATAGAAAATATGAACAGACCAATCACAAACACTGAAATTGAAACTGTGATTAAAAATCTTCCAACAAACAAAAGCCCAGGACCAGATGGCTTCACAGGCGAATTCTATCAAACATTTAGAGAAGAGCTAACACCTATCCTTCTCAAACTCTTCCAAAATATAGCAGAGGGAGGAACACTCCCAAACTCATTCTACGAGGCCACCATCACCTTGATACCAAAACCAGACAAGGATGTCACAAAGAAAGAAAACTACAGGCCAATATCACTGATGAACATAGATGCAAAAATCCTCAACAAAATACTAGCAAACAGAATCCAACAGCACATTAAAAGGATCATACACCATGATCAAGTGGGGTTTATTCCAGGAATGCAAGGATTCTTCAATATACGCAAATCTATCAATGTGATTAACCATATTAACAAATTGAAGGAGAAAAACCATATGATCATCTCAATAGATGCAGAGAAAGCTTTTGACAAAATTCAACACCCATTTATGATAAAAACCCTGCAGAAAGTAGGTGTAGAGGGAACTTTCCTCAATATAATAAAGGCCGTATATGACAAGCCCACAGCCAACATCATCCTCAATGGCGAAAAACTGAAAGCATTTCCACTAAGGTCAGGAACAAGACAAGGTTGCCCACTCTCACCACTCTTATTCAACATAGTTTTGGAAGTTTTAGCCACAGCAATCAGAGAAGAAAAGGAAATAAAAGGAATCCAAATCGGAAAAGAAGAAGTAAAGCTGTCACTGTTTGCAGATGACATGATACTATACATAGAGAATCCTAAAGATGCTACCAGAAAACTACTAGAGCTAATCAATGAATTTGGTAAAGTAGCAGGATACAAAATTAATGCACAGAAATCTCTGGCATTCCTATATACTAACGATGAAAAATCTGAAAGTGAAATCAAGAAAACACTCCCATTTACCATTGCAACAAAAAGAATAAAATATCTAGGAATAAACCTACCTAAGGAGACAAAAGACCTGTATGCAGAAAATTATAAGACACTGATGAAAGAAATTAAAGATGATACAAACAGATGGAGAGATATACCATGTTCTTGGATTGGAAGAATCAACATTGTGAAAATGACTCTACTCCCCAAAGCAATCTATAGATTCAATGCAATCCCTATCAAACTACCACTGGCATTTTTCACAGAACTAGAACAAAAAATTTCACAATTTGTATGGAAACACAAAAGACCCCGAATAGCCAAAGCAATCTTGAGAACAAAAAATGGAGCTGGAGGAATCAGGCTGCCTGACTTCAGACTATACTACAAAGCTACAGTAATCAAGACAGTATGGTACTGGCACAAAAACAGAAAGATAGATCAATGGAATAGGATAGAAAGCCCAGAGATAAACCCATGCACATATGGTCACCTTATCTTTGATAAAGGTGGCAGGAATATACAGTGGAGAAAGGACAGCCCCTTCAATAAGTGGTGCTGGGAAAACTGGACAGGTACATGTAAAAGTATGAGATTAGATCACTCCCTAACACCATACACAAAAATAAGCTCAAAATGGATTAAAGACCTAAATGTAAGGCCAGAAACTATCAAACTCTTAGAGGAAAACATAGGCAGAACACTCTATGACATAAATCACAGCAAGATCCTTCTTGACCCATCTCCTAGAGTAATGGAGATAAAAACAAAAATAAACAAATGGGACCTAATGAAACTTCAAAGCTTTTGCACAGCAAAGGAAACCATAAACAAGACCAAAAGACAGCCCTCAGAATGGGAGAAAATATTTGCAAATGAATCAACTGACAAAGGATTAATCTCTAAAATTTACAGGCAGCTCATGCAGCTCAATAACAAAAAAATAAACAACCCAATCCAAAAATGGGCAGAAGACCTAAATAGACATTTCTCCAAAGAAGATATACAGACTGCCAACAAACACATGAAAGAATGCTCAACATCATTAATCATTAGAGAAATGCAAATCAAAACTACAATGAGATATCATCTCACACCAGTCAGAATGGCCATCATCAAAAAATCTAGAAACAATAAATGCTGGAGAGGGTGTGGAGAAAAGGGAACACTCTTGCACTGCTGGTGGGAATGTGAATTGGTTCAGCCACTATGGAGAACAGTATGGAGGTTCCTTAAAAAACTACAAATAGAACTACCATATGACCCAGCAATCCCACTACTAGGTAAAGATGTTAAAAATAAAATAAAATAAAATGTTTCTCATGTAATTTAATATACCAATAAGCCTCATTAGTTTAATACCTCTCCGAGATATTTCAGGGGCCCTCTGAAACATCTCAAAGTTAGTTAGAGGTCAAAAAAATTCATTTAAAATTTTATTTGAGGAAGTTTATCCAAGATAAAGGTTTTTAAATACTTGGTCAAATAGGATCATACGTCTCTGAGAAACAATACTTAGTTATTCACTTAACCAAAGTGACAATAAGATTTTAAAGGCAAACACGAAAAGTTACAACAGATCACTTAAAAGGTAAAGAAAATTTTACCATCTATTATCAAAAACAGATCAATATTCCAAGAGAACTTAGTCCTCTTAAGAGAGAGAAAATAAAATTCTAGTTTTGCACTAGCTTACTTATAATATTAGGATTGTTTCCATCAATTAAGTCCATTTTAACTTGACCTGACCACCCATTAAACTCTTTGCCGGTGTTTCTTTTCCACAAACCTTCTACAACTTCCTTTTTTAATCTCAGATTTTGTCCTATGCTTTCCATTTTTCTTTCTCTTTCTCTCTTAAGCTCTCTTTAGGACAAAATTATTTTCCTTTCCCTTAACAAAATGCATTTCTGTTACTTATACCCTTTTTTTTTCTTTTGGCCATTTATTTAAATGAGGAAAACAGACACATGCTAAAGAATATGAAAAGCACAAAAGAGCACACAGTGATATGTTAGCAGCTCCATCCTATAGGTAACTGGTATCAAGTTTTTCTTCTTTCTTTCCAGAAATGTTTTGTGCAAATACACATATGTATTCTCTCTTCTTTTTTTTTCTCATTTAAAGTTATTTTATTATGATGAAGAGATATTTGGACAATTTAAAACTCCACTTCCTATACAGACAACTCCAATAATCCCTCAGTTTAGCATGTAAATACATATTTAAACAATTTAAAAACACATTGACTACATAATTTTTATTTGTTACTGCTCAAAAGAAAGGACTTTTGTGTGTGTGTGTGTGCCTAAAGTTTTTATTTTTTTTTACATCTTTATTGGAGTATAATAGCTTTACAATGTGTGTTAGTTTCTGCTTTGTAACAAAGTGAATCAGTTATACATAAACATATGTTCCCATATCTCTTCCCTCTTGTGTCTCCCTCCCTCCCACCCTCCCTATACCACCCCTCCAGGTGGTCACAAAGCACCGAGCTGATCTCCCTGTGCTATGCGGCTAATTCCCACTAGCAATCTATTTTACGTTTGGTAGTGTATATATGTCCATGCCACTCACTCACTTGGTCACAACTTACCCTTCCCCCTCCCCATATCCTCAAGTCCATTCTCTAGTAGGTCTGTGTCCTTATTCCTGTCTTACCCCTAGGTTCTTCACGACATTTTTTTTTCTTAAATTCCATATATATGTTAGCATACAGTATTGTCTTTCTCTTTCTGACTTACTTCACTCTGTATGACAGACTCTAGGTCCATCCACCTCATTACAAATAGCTCAATGTTGTTTCTTTTTATGGCTGAGTAATATTCCATTGTATATATGTACCACATCTTCTTTATCCATTCATCCGATGATGGACACTTAGGTTGTTTTCATCTCCAGGCTATTGTAAATAGAGCTGCAATGAACATTTTGGTACATGACTGTTTTCAGATTTTCTCAGGGTATTTGCCCAGTAGTGGGATTGCTGGGTCATATGGTAGTTCTATTTTTAGTTTTTTAAGGGACCACCATACGAATCTCCATAGTGGCTGTATCAATTTACATTCCCACCAACAGTGCAAGAGGGTTCCCTTTTCTCCACACCCTCTCCAGCATTTATTGTTTCTAGATTTTTAGATGATGGCCATTCTGACCAGTGTGAGATGATATCTCATTGTAGTTTTGATTTGAATTTCTCTAATGATTAATGATGAACATTCTTTCATGTGTCTGTTGGCAATCTTTATATCTTCTTTGGAGAAATGTCTATTTAGGGCTTCTGCCCATTTTTGGGTTGGGTTGTTTGTTACTTTTTGGATTGCATTGTTTGTTTTTTTGTTATTGAGTTGCATGAGATGCTTATAAATTTTGGAGATTAATCATTTGTCAGTTGCTTCATTTGCAAATATTTTCTCCCATTCTGAGGGATGTTTCTTTGTCTTGTTTATGGTTTCCTTTGCTGTGCAAAACCTTTGAAGTTTCATTAGGTCCCATTTGTTTATTTTTGTTTTTATTTCCATTTCTCTAAGAGGTGGGTCAAAGAGGATCTTGCTGTGATTTATGTCATAGAGTGTTCTGCCTATGTTTTCCTCTAAGAGTTTGATAGCTTCTGGCCTTGCATTTAGGTCTTTAATCCATTTTGAGATAATTTTTGTGTATGGTGTTAGGGAGTGATCTAATCTCATATTTTTACATGTACCTGTCCAGTTTTCCCAGCACCACTTATTGAAGAGGCTGTCCTTTCTCCACGGTACATTCCTGCCTCCTTTATCAAAGATAAGGTGACCATATGTACATGGGTTTATCTCTGGGCTTTCTATCCTGTTCCATTGATCTATCTTTCTGTTTTTGTGCCAGTACCATACTGTCTTGATCACTGTAGCTTTGTAGTGTAGTCTGAAGTCAGGGAGCCTGATTCCTCCAGCTCCGTTTTTCATTCTAAAGATTGCTTTGGCTATTCGGAGTCTTTTGTGTTTCCATACACATTGTGAAATTTTTTGTTCCATTTCTGTGAAAAATGCCAGTGGTAGTTTGATACGGATTGTGTTGAATCTGAAGATTGCTTTGGGTAGTAGAGCAACTTTCACAATGTTGATTCTTCCAATCTAAGAACATGGCATATCTCTCCATCTATTTGTATCATCTTTAATTTCTTTCATCAGTGTCTTATAATTTTCTGCATACAGGTCTTTTGTCTCCTTAGGTAGGTTTATTCCTAGATATTTTATTGTTTCTGTTGCAATGGTAAACGGGAGTGTTTTCTTGATTTCACTTTCAGATTTTTCATCATTAGGGTATAGGAATGCCAGAGATTTCTGTGCATTAATTTTGTATCCTGCTACTTTACCAAATTCATTGATTAGCTCTAGTAGTTTTCTGGTAGCATCTTTAGGATTCTCTATGTATAGCATCATGTCATCTGCAAATAGTGACAGCTTTACTTCTTCTTTTCTGATTTGGATTCCTTTCATTTCCTTTTCTTCTCTGATTGCTGTGGCTAATGCTTCCAAAACTATGTTGAATAAGAGTGGTGAGAGTGGGCAACCTTGTCTTGTTCCTGATCTTAGTGGAAATGCTTTCAGTTTTTCACCATTGAGGACGATGTTGGCTGTGGGTTTTTCATATATGGCCTTTATTATGTTGAGGAAAGTTCCCTCTATGCCTACTTTCTGCAGGGTTTTTATCATAAAGGGGTGTTGAATTTTATCAAAAGCTTTCTCTACATCTATTGAGATGATCACATGGTTTTTCTCCTTCAGTTTGTTAATATGGTGTATCACGTTGATTGATTTGTGTACATTGAAGAATCCTTGCATTCCTGGAATAAACCCCACTTGATCATGGTGTATGATCCTTTTAATGTGCTGTTGGATTCTGTTTGCTAGTATTTTGTTGAGCATTTTTGCATCTATGTTCATCAGTGATATTGGCCCGTAGTTTTCTTTCTTTGTGACATCCTTGTCTGGTTTTGGTATCAGGGTGATGGTGGCCTCGTAGAATGAGTTTGGGAGTGTTCCTCCCTCTGCTGTATTTTGGAAGAGTGTGAGAAGGATAGGTGTTAGCTGTTCTCTAAATGTTTGATAGAATTCGCCTGTGAAGCCATCTGGTCCTGAGCTTTTGTTTGTTAGAAGATTTTTAATCACAGTTTCAATTTCAGTGCTTGTGATTGGTCTGTTCATATTTTCTATTTCTTCCTGGTTCAGTCTTGGCAGGTTGTGCATTTCTAAGAATTTGTCCATTTCTTCCAGGTTGTCCATTTTATTGGCATAGAGTTGCTTGTAGTAATCTCTCATGATCTTTTGTATTTCTGCAGTGTCAGTTTTTACTTCTCCTTTTTCATTTCTAATTCTATTGATTTGAGTCTTCTCCCTTTTCTTCTTGATGAGTCTGGCTAATGATTTATCAATTTTGTTTATCTTCTCAAAGAACCAGCTTTTAGTTTTATTGATCTTTGCTATCCTTCCTCTCATTTCTTTTTCATTTATTTCTGACCTGATCGTTATGATTTCTTTCCTTCTGCTAACTTTGGGGTTTTATTCTTCTTCTTTCTCTAATTGCTTTTGGTGCACAGTTAGGTTGTTTATTCGAGATGTTTCCTGTACTTAAGGTAGGATTGTATTGCTATAAACTTCCCTCTTAGAAATGCTTTTGCTGCATCCCATAGGTTTGGGGTCATCGTGTCTCCATTGTCATTTGTTTCTAGGTATTTTTTTATTTCCTCTTTGATTTCTTCAGGGATCACTTCGTTATTAAGTAGTGTATTGTTTACCGTCCATGTGTTTGTATTTTTCTTACAGATTTTTTCCTATAATTGATATCTAGTCTCACAGTGTTGTGGTTGGAAAAGATGCTTGATACGATTTCAATTTTCTTAAATTTACCAAGGCTAGTTTGGTGATCCAAGATATGATCTATCCTGGAGAATATTCCATGAGCACTTGAGAAAAATGTGTATTCTGTTGTTTTTAGATGGAATGTCCTATAAATATCAATTAAGTCCATCTTGTTTAATGTGTCACTTAAAGCTTGTTTTTCCTTATTTATTTTCATTTTGGATGATCTGTCCATCGGTGAAAGTGGGGTGTTAAAGTCCCCTACTATGATTGTGTTACTGTCGATTTCCCCTTTTATGGCTGTTAGTATTTGCCTTATGTATTGAGGTGCTGCTATGTTGGGTGCATAAATATTTACAATTGTTATATCTTCATCTTGGATTGATCCCTTGATCATTATGTAGTGTCCTTCTTTGTCTCTTCTAATAGTCTTTATTTTAAAGTCTATATTGTCTGATATGAGATTTGCTACTCCCGCTTTCTTTTGGTTTCCATTTGCATGGAATATCTTTTTCCATCCCCTCCCTTTCCGTCTGTATGTGTCCCTAGGTCTGAAGTGGGTCTCTTGTAGACAGCATATATATGGGTCTTGTTTTTTTATCCATTCAGCTAGTCTATGTCTTTTGGTGGGAGCATTTAATCCATTTACGTTTAAGGTAATTATCAATATGTATGTTCCTATTCCCATTTTCTTAATTGTTTTGTTTTTTATTATAGGTCTTTACCTTCTCTTGTGTTTCTTGACTAAAGATGATCCTTTTTGCATTTGTTGTAAAGCTGGTTTGGTGGTGTTGAACTCTGTCAGTTTTGTTTGTTTGTTTGTTTGTTTTTGAACTCTGTCATTTTTTGCTTGTCTGTAAAGGTTTTAATTTCTCCATCAAATCTGAATGAGATCCTTGCTGAGTAGAGTAATCTTGGTTGCAGGTGTTTTCTCCTTAATCAGTTTAAATATTTCTTGCACTCCCTTCTGGCTTGCAGAGTTTCTCCTGAAAGATCAGCTGTTAACCTTATGGGGATTCCCTTGTGTGTTATTTGTTGTTTTTCTCTTGCTGCTTTTAATATGTTTTCTTTGTATTTAATTTTTGACAGTTTGATTAATATGTGTCTTGGCCTGTTTCTCCTTGGATTTATCCTGTATAGGACTCCCTGTGCTTCCTGGACTTGATTAACTATTTCCTTTTCCATATTAGGGAAGTTTTCAACTATAATCTCTTCAAATATTTTCTCAGTCCCTTTCTTTTTCTCTTCTTCTTCTGGAACCCCTATAATTTGAATGTTGGTGCGTTTAATGTTGTCCCACAGGTCTCTGAGACTGTCCTCAGTTCTTTTCATTCTTTTTTCTTTATTCTGCTCTGCAGTAGTTATTTCCACTATTTCATCTTCCAGGTCACTTATCTGTTCTTCTGCCTCTATTATTCTGCTATTGATCCCTTCTAGAGTATTTTTAATTTCACTTATTGTGTTGTTCATCATTGCTTGTTTCATCTTTAGTTCTTCTAGGTCTTTGTTAAACGTTTCTTATATTTTCTCCATTCCATTTCCAAGATTTTAGATCATCTTTACTATCATTATTCTGCATTCTTTTTCAGGTAGACTGCCTATTTCCTCTTCATTTGTTAGGTCTGGTGGGTTTTTATCTTGCTCCTTCATGTGCTGTGTTTTTCTGTCTTCTCATTTTGCTTATCTTACTGTGTTTGGGGTTTCCTTTTTGCAGGCTGCAGGTTTGTAGTTCCCGTTGTTTTTGGTGTCTGTCCCCAGTGGCTAAAGTTGGTTCAGTGGGTTGTGTAGGCTTCCTGGTGGAGGGGAATAGTGCCTGTGTTCTGGTGGATGAGGCTGGATCTTGTCTTTCTGGTGGGTAGGTCCACATGTGGTGGTGTGTTTTGTGGTGTCTGTGGACTTATTATGATTTTAGGCAGCCTTTCTGCTAATGGGTGGGGTTTTGTTCCTATCTTGCTAGTTGTTTGACATAGGGTGTCCAGCACTGTAGCTTGCTGGTTGTTGAGTGAAGCAGGGTGTTGGTATTGAGATCGAGATCTCTGGGAGATTTTTGCTATTTGATATTATGTAGAGCTGGGAGGTCTCTTGTGGACCAGTGTCCTGAAGTTGGCTCTCCCACCTCAGAGGCACAGCACTGACTCCTGGCTGCATCACTAAGGGCCTTTCATCCACACAGTGTCACCTGAGCAGGCAGCAAATCCACAGCCATTCTTTCCTTCTTAGTTTTCCTGAAATAAATTTGTTCTTTTGTTTATCTCATATAATGAGAACTCTAGAAATGAGCAGCACAAGGTAAATATGCCAGCTCCATAATGTCATCAGAGACCAGCCTCTTTCTGTTTTTGCTGCTTCTTACACATCCCACAGTGCTGAGCTTTACAGTTCACACAAGGAGATGACCTTAGACTCAGCCCTCAGATGGAAGGTTCATTTCTCCCTCTGGCTCCTGCCATCCTGTAGTTCGTTCTCAACACATTATGGGCCACGTCCTGTAGTGGTTGCACAAAGGAGACATCAAAGCTCTGTAACCATGCTTCCTGCCCTTGTGAGGAGCATCAGTCTCTCTGCTAGAGTTGGAAGGTCTCCTGCAGAGGCGGGGGGTGGCTGTGGTGCACCGTGGGGACCTCCTTATACCCTTTGAAAAAATTTCCTTGCATACACAGATACTTTCCTTTTTAATTTTAGTAGTTTTATTTACATAATCTAAATTCTCAACCCTTAAAAACCCCAGTCTCTAGTGAAAACCAAGATGCAAGCAATCATAAACTGTCACACCAGCATTTCCTGATTGCCAGACTTATGAACATATTCATAACCTCTGCAAACACACATTTTCTCACAACATAATTTCTTTCCTCAAAGTAGTACAAGGTATGTGTCCAATAAACCCAAACATCTTTAGTTTTTCTCTAATAGGAAGACAAAAGTAGGTAATCTAAGACTTACTTAGCAATTAATGTTTCAGTATTTTACTTGGAAATGATATGGATATTCAATAAACTTCCATCATTTAATTTAATTTAGCAGAACTCTAAAGTTTTAAATTACCAAAAATATTTGGAGAAACTATTTTTAAGCAGACATACCATAGAACATGATATGTTTTAGAGAGTTCACTTAAAAACTCTTGCCCCATTTGCATTTTAATTTACTTACAAAAATATCATTATACCTAGTTATTTTTCCTCTTGGCAAATTTTGTAACAAAGATAACATGATCTTATTTGATGTTTAGTAAACCTATGTACAATAAAAGTACCTTTAATGTTGTTAACTCTAAAGATAGCCTATTTAATTAAACCAACAAACTAAAACTTCTTTTTATTCACTAAAGATTTATCCTACATAACACAATCTTAAAAAAACATTTGAGTTAGCTTCTACTATATTCTTGGTATGAGTGCTTAATTTTCTTTAAGCCAATTAAATAGCGATCCTTTACAAATTAATTTTCATAATACCATCCAAACGTAGAAACATGTAACTATAATGTACACACAGACAAATAGATAGTCACAATCAGAGATCTCATACCTTCATTTTAAAACTTAGTCATGAATCAGGTATTACAATACCTGATTCACTAGTTTATAATAAGAGTTGGAATAAGTTAAGCTTACTCACTTGAGTTTTTTAAAAAGCCTATTTTATTTTTTTTCTTCCTCAGTCTCAGGAATTGGAGATGGTCTAGATAAGAGTTTCCTGAGAGGATGTGGTAGAACATTTATATCTCAAAGGCACAGGGAGATAATTGTAAGCTCTCTTAAAAGGACTTTTGTTCACTTAGGGTCAGAATTTTGAAAAGATGTTTTATCAAGCTGGTTTTCTCTGTGTACACAAAAACCAGTTTTGGAATGTCAAAAGAGGCCCATCTTGGTCATTTTCAGGGTGAGATTTTCTTTAGTTCCCTGTTAAGTACATGCAAGTATAAGCTCCATAGGTATATAAACACAGCTGTGGTGTTAGAGTGACCCTTTCTTCTGATTTGAAGGCTTTGTTTTCCATTTCAGAGTTGTTTGGTCAGGGTAAAATTACTATTGAAAACTGTGGTGGGCTGGTGTGCTTTTTGTGAGCTTAACTCCTCTAGATGTTACCCTGGAGTCATTTCAGCTCTTTTATGTGTCTCAGTTTCTCCCTCCTGCAATCTAAAACCACCGAGGGCACTCAGAGCACTAGATGGCCAATCCTTATATACATGTGTGTGTCCCCAGATGAGTGAGTTTTTAAATTAATGAGTGGACTTCCCTATGGGACGCGCTGGACAGTATGAGGACTTGACTCAACAACTCTTATAAATTTCCCAGTTGTCTGAGAAAGCCATACCTGGCCTGGAGGATCTGTGTCCCTTATCTTTGGAGCTGAAAGCTCTCATATGGAATCTTTACTTTTATTCTGACAAGCTACTTGTTAAAGTAGTCAATTCAAGGAAGGATGCCAAGCTAGTCCCCCACTTAATCACCCAGTCTAAACCGTCTCAGTGTCTTTCAGCTGAACAAAGTCATCCCAGTGTCTTCCAATTGGGGAACCCAAGTACCTTTTCTTGAACCTAAATTCAAGAAAAACCTACGCCTCATAGCAAGGAGTTTAACAACCACCCAATAAAACTCAGGAATGTCAACCAAGACAGGAGATCTGAGACCAGGAGAGACTTACCCAGCCATCTTGACTCACTGAGGATATGGACTGGCACAAGGGGCCCTTGCTGGCACCAAGGCTCCAGATCCTGGTAGAGGTCAGGCAAAGGAGAAAACTCTGCTCTGGGTCTCTTCATGACCACCAAAACTGCTGACTGAAAGAAAAATGCACAACATGAGAGTTGTGAGTTAAGTTTTATTCATGGTCTTACTGAGGACAATAGCCTAAGAAACCTCCTCTCAGATAGCTCTGAGAAACTGCTCCAAAGTAGTAGGGGGAGCCTAGTTTACATGTAATTTTTATTGTGGAATACATGCAGTCAAGCATACATCTTGATAAAAGAACACTGCTAGTCATAAAGAACAGATATCTCAAGTTAATGATTATAGTGCTTTCCTATGTTTGGGAAGATGCAAGAAGTAGGGTTCATTAAAATTCTTCCTAAAATGCAGAAAACTATCCAAGGGCCTATCTGTCCAAAGCACAGAGCATCCTGTTAGTCTCTAATTTCTTCTCTCTGAAGCACAGAGTGCTTCATCCTACTATTTCCTTAATCTCTTTGTGTGAAGCACCAAGTTCACTGTTGGTCAGCGGCTACAGCGTGTTAATCTTAGTGGACTTGGATGGTGAGCAAAATGCTCTTTGCTCTTCTTTTGTTTGCATGTTGTTATATTGCTTCAAATTTCTGTTTATAAAAAGTTCTGGAATAAGCATCCTTGTGCATATAGATTTATGTGCATATAAAAACTTTTTTTTTTTAAAGGCTAAAGTCCTAGAAGCGAAATTTCCTCATCAAGACTTATATGCATTCTACATTTAAACAGAATGGCAACTTCACTCCCAGGAAGCTTCACCAAGCTTCTCTACCCTGTCACCTACTGCGTACAAGAATGCTTGGTTTTCCACATTCTTGTCATCAGTGAATGTTATTAGTCTTTTTAGTTTTTGCAAACCAGAGAAACAAAACAAAATATAGTACTATGGCTTAAATTTACATGTCCTTTTAAGTTGAACATCTTTTCATATGTTGTTCTTAATATGTGGACTTCCTTTTAATATTCTTTGCCCATTTTTCTTTTCAATTATTTGCATTTTTCTTATTGATTTTTAGAAGCTCTACATGTATTTATATATAGTAATCCCTAATCTGATGAATGTTGCTTTCCAGAAGTTTGTGATTTGTCATTTAATTTATTAATGTTTTTTCTTTCTTCTAGAAGTTATTCTTAGTTCTTGGTAAAATTCTCTGCAAATGTTTTATAAAAAGTATCTAGATTATATGCACTTCCCCAAAATATTTTTATGTATTTTCTTAAATTTTTCTTAATGCTTATATAATTTTTTTAAATGGCTCTTAAATACAGCTATTTTATTTATGTCACGGCATGAATTATGTGTCTTATTTTGTTTTTCCAAATTCATAGTCAATTATCCCAACAGTGTTGTTAAAAGTAGTCCATGTTTCCCCCACTGATTTGAGATGCTACTTTAACCACAGATACAGGTAAGAGTACCACAAATCCCTGAGTCTATTATAAAATTTACCATTCTGTTTAATTAATCTATTGAGCCCTGTGCATGTATCATAAGGTTTCAATAATTTATTAACTTAATAGTATATTATTTATTAATCTTCTGTGTCAAATGTTCCCTTGGTTATTCTTGTGTATTTTCTCTTCCATTTGAATTTCCATGAAAACTCTGGCAGAGATTTTATGTTCTACAAGTTGGTGGGAAGAGAGATAACTTTTTTAAATACTGAATTTTCCTTCTAGACACATAATGTCTGTTTATTACTATCTCCCTTAATGACATACATTTTTATTTCATAATTTTGCAATTTTCTTTTTATGTATCTTGCATATATCTTATAAGGTTTACACCTAATTATTTTATGTTTTGTGTTGCTGAATGCATGGGATATTTTTTACTTTCAAATTTCATTTCTAATTCTGATTTTCTAATTTCATTTTCATTTCTAATCAGTTACTGCTGATATATAGGAAAGCACTTCATTCTTGTACATTTATTTATATTTTGTGGATTTGTCAAAATTTTTTAATTTCTTTTTTGGGATATCTTCAATATGCAGATGTGTGTAAATGCTGTCTCCTCTTTCCAATATTAATTAATTTTAATTCATTAAAAATTTTTTTTATTTATTCTTTAACCACTTCCAGTATAATGATGAGAGTGGACATTCTTGTCCCATTCCTGTGCTTAATAATAATACAATACCATTAAGTGTAATGCTTATTGTATGTTTCTGGTAAATGTCCTTTACCGAAAATTTTGCTCCTGTTCAAACCTATTGAGTTATTTTTTTAAATCAGAAGTGATAATTGAATTTTATCAAATATTTAGCCAAATATAGAGGTAGTCAAATGATTTGTTTCTCTAATAATGGTTAATATGGTGAACTATCTAAAAATTATCCCTGATTTAGAACCATTCATTCATAATTAGGATGCTAATACCTGAGTTTAATTTATCACTTATTATGTACCAGGAACTATTGTAAATACCACACACATATCATCTTATTTATTTCCAAGTTATGACATATTATATTTTAAATGCAATGCTGGATCTAGTTTGTTAACACATTATTAGGGACTTTTGCCTCTATGTTCTTAAGTGGCTGGGTTTTTGTTTTTTGGTTTTTACCCTTCCTCATCTGGGGAGTTTTCCAGTCTCATAGAATAGGGAATATTTTCAACCATTTTCTATGCTCTATTTTTGTTAATATACAGTATGTCTTTTTACCGAAGATTTGGTTTTTAAAATTCCCTATAAACCTGTCCAGACATATTGACTTTTTAGGGGTACATTTTTACCACTTTTAAAATTGTTTCCATTGGTTTTCTATTGTTTCTAAATTCTGCTTTGGACATTACATATTCCTTGTGAATCATTTATTTTCTCTATATGTAAGGTGTACAATGTGATGATTTGATATACATATAGATTGTTAAAAGATCACCACAGTCAAGCTCATTAACACATTCATCACCTCAAAAAGTTAACTTTTGGGGGGGTGAGGGGAGATGAGAACACTTAAATTTTACTCTCAGCAAATTTCAAGTACACAATGCAGTATTATTAACTATAGCCATACCCCAGCCCTGGGCTAACAATATTTTACTTTCTGGTTCCATGAGTTCAACTTTTTTAGATTCCACATATAAGAGAGATCTTACAATGTTTGTCTTTCTGTGTCTGGCTCATTTCACATAACATAATGCCCTCAGATGTTATCCTTTTTTTTTGGCTGTGCCACATGGCATGCAGGATCCTAGTTTCCCAACCAGGTATTGAACCCACGACCCCCACATTGGAAGCATGGGGTCTTCACCACTGGACCACCAGGGAAGTCCAAATTTCGTCCATGTTGTTGCAAATGACAGTATTTCTTTTATTTTTAAGGGTGAATAATATTTCATTATATATATTACATATAATACAATATTATATTTATTATATTATATGATTATATAATATATATGCCACATTTTCTTTATACATTCATTCATCAATAGACACTGATTGTTTCGATAGCTTGACTATTGTGAATACTGCTGCAAGGAATTGGTAGTGTGGATATCTCTTCAATATCCTATTTTCATTTCCTTTGGATATATACCCAGAAGTAGGATTTCTGGATCGTATGGCAATTCTATTATTAGTTTTTTGAGGAATCACCATGAAGTTTTCCACAGTAGTTGCACCAATTTACATTCCCACCAACAGTTGACAAGGGTTCTCTTTTTTTTTAATTGATATATAATTAACACATAACATTATGTTAGTTTTAGGTGTACAACATAATGTTTCAATATATGTATATATTGCAAAATGGTCACCACAATAAATCTAGTTAACATCCGTAACCACACATAGTTATAAATTTTTTTTCTTGTGATGAGAACTTTTAAGATCTACTCTCTTAGCAGTTTTCATAGATACAGTAGAGTATTATGAACTCTACTGTCACCATGCTGTACATTACATCTCCATGACTTAATTATTTTATAACTGAAAGTTTGTACCTTTGACCCCCTTCACCCATTTCTTCCACTCCCCACACCCCACCTCTGATAACCATCAATCTATTCTCTGTATCACTGAGTTCGGCTCTTTTTTAGATTCCACATGTACATGAGATCATACAGTATTTGCATTTCTCTGTCTGACTTATTTTACCAAGCATAATGCTCTCAAGGTCCATCCATGCTGTTGCAAATGGTAGAATTTACTTCTTTTTTATAGCTGAATAATATTCCATTATATATATTATATAATATATATATAATTTTCTTTATCCATTCATCCATCAATGGACACTTAGGTTGCTTCCATGTCTTGGCTATTGTAAACAATACTGCAGTGAACATGGGGGTGCATGTATCTTCTAAGTTTAGTATTTTCATTTCCTTTGTATAAATACCCAGAAGTGTCACTAACATTTCTCTTTATTCTGTGTGAAATATACTGCCATGCATTATAATTATGGATTTATACTTTGTATCCCTATCTGGTTTTTGCTGTGTCTTGAAGCTACGCTCTTTATGCATAAGTTGCTGATTCTTATTTCTTCTTGTAGAATCATAACTTTCACCCTGGAATGACCCGAGTAGGAGACAATGGCATGTGGTCTTTCGGTTGCTTCTGTGAGTTGCTGTCTAATAGCAGTGTGGCAGCTTCAGCCTGGCTGACTGTCCCTACACCTGCCCTGCCCCAGAGGGAGTAAGGAGGTAGGGAGAGGTACTTAAGCTTAGGAATTTGAATTATTTTCTGTCTGATATTAACATTGTTACACTACCTTTATTTTTGTTAGTATTTCCCTGATGTAAATGTTCTAATTTATTATTTCCAACTTTTGTCATGTCATTTTGTTTTAGGTATGTTTCTTGTAAATTTCAGTCTGAAAGTCATTAACTTTTTCTTTTTTTTGCTGTGCGCGGGCCTCTCACTGTTGTGGCCTCTCCCGTTGCCGAGCACAGGCTCCAGACGCACAGGCTCAGTGGCCATGGCTCATGGGCCCAGCCACTCCACAGCATGTGGGATCTTCCCAGAGTGGGGCACGAACCTGCGTCTCCTGCATTGGCAGGCGGACTCTCAACCACTGTGCCACCAGGGAAGGGAAGCCCCTGAAAGTCCTTAACTTTTGATAGGGAATTTACCTTATTCCCATTAATAGTGGTAGTCCATATGTTTAAATTTATTCTTGTCATCTTGTTTAATGCTTTCTTTCCAAAAAGTTTTTCTTATTCTTTTTTTCTTTCTCACCTTTGTTGGATTGACTCCATTTTCTTTGTCAAATTTTTCTTATTCTTGTAATTCAGAATTTATTCACCATTTTTTGTGGTCACACTTAAATTTTTAACAATATACATGTTGTTCTATTGATTTCTAAAGAAAATCAACCTCTTTTTAATGCTATATGTGAAACTATTTTACAATCAACTATTTTTTTTATACTCAACTCTAAGTTTTAATAGTTTCTTTGTTTACTATTCTTTCTTAATTGCCATGTATTTCTCTAGGATACTGTTTTCTCTATTCTCCTCACAATGCTTCTGACATCAAAAGCATGGATTTTTCACACTAAGCAATTCTTCAATTCTCAGCAGACACCAAATAGATGTCCCACAATTTTTTTTTTTTTTTTTTTTGGCCGCATTGGGTCTTCATTGCTGCACATGGGCTTTCTCTAGTTGCGGTGAGCCATGGCTACTCTTCATTGCGGTGCTCAGGCTTCTCATTGTGGTGGCTTCTCTTGTTGCAGAACACGGACTCTAGGTGTGCAGGTTTCATTAGTTGTGGCATGTGGGCTCAGTAGTTGTGTCTCATGGGCTCTAGAGCACAGGCTCAGTAGTTGTGGCACACAGGCTTAGTTGCTCCGTGGCATGTGGGATCTTCCCAGACCAGGGCTCGAACCCATGTCCCCTGTATTGGCAGGTGGATTCTTAACCACTGCACCACCAGGGAAGCCCTGTTCCACAATTTAACTCAATTCTGACACTACCTGAAGTTAATGCAGACCCCACAGGTTAAGGACTCTGTCCCACAAGACTGCCCCCACTTTAGATGCCAATCACAAGTAAAAGTTGTCACCTGGAATTCTAACCAATAAGCTAAATCATGGGTTTCCACAACCCCTTCCTTGGTTTTTCAATAATTTGTTGGAATGGTGCAGAGAACCCAGGAAGACACTAAGTAAACTCACTTAATACTTACTTACCATCACTGTTTTATCATAAAAGGATACAACTTGAGAATGGTCAAATGGAATTGATGCATAGGACAAGATGTGAGAAACAGAAACACACCATGCTTTCTCTGGGTGTGCCACCATACCAACACATGGATATGTTCACCAACTCGGAAGCTCTTCAAATCCCTTTGGTTAGGATTTTTTATGGAGGCTTCAATAGGTAGGCATGATTGATTGAATCATTGGCCATTAGTAATTAACTCAACCTCCAGCCTCTCTCTCCTCCCTGGAGGGGATAAATGGGGGTGGGGATGGGGTTGGACATGCAGCTGTGTTGGAAGTTCCAACCCTATAATCACATGGTTGCTTCCTCTTGCAAACAACACCCTCCTTAGGGGCTTTCCAAAAACTCACCTTATTAACCTTATTAACATAAACTCAGGTGTGGTTGAAAGGTGAATTTTATGAATAACAGAAGACCTTTCACCTTTCTCATTCCAGAGGTTTTGCAGGAACTGGGAACAGAACAAAATATAACAAAAATGCTCCTATCACTTTTAGGATAGGAAATTATAAGAGTTTTAGGAGCTCTGGCCAGAATCTGACAAAGGCCCAAATACGTATTTCTTATTATATCACAGACACATTTCATGTTTTTCTAGAGAATATAATTTGGCAATTCTTAGATGACAGGCTACGAGGTGGAAAATTTCTGAGTAATTGCATGTCAAAGTGTTTTTGTTTTGTTCTTTCATATTAAACCTAGTTTGGCCAAAGATAAAACTCTCAGCTCAAAATTGTTTCCGCAAAAATCTGAAGATATTTTTTCAATTATTCTCATGAATCTAGTATTGCCCAGGACTAGTTGAATACCCCAAACCATTTTTTGTTCCTTTATTAAGTTTTTTTGAAGATTTCTTTTTTTTTGTTTCTTGAGGATTTCTTTTTATTCTTTATATTCCAAAATTCCTCATTGGTGTCTCCCAGTGTAGCTTTTTCTTCACGTTGCTTGTCCTTTCTGCACACCCCTTCAGTCACTGGACATATGCCCTGTCCTGTATTTTTAAATATTATTTTTAAATAATATTTAAATTAAATAAATAATTAATAATTATTAAAATAATAATAAATAATTATTATAAATAAATTTATATAAATTTAATTTATTATTTAATTTATATTATATAATATATATTATATATATTATATATATTATATATATAATATTTATAATTTAAATTTATTTAAATTATATAAATTTAAATAAATTTAAATAAATTTATAAATTATAAATAAATAATAATGATAAATTAATAATAATAAATAATTGAATAATAAATAAATTAATAAATTAAATAAATAATATTTATTTTTAAAAAAATATTTTTTATTTTTAAAAAAACCCTGTATTTTTAGTTTCATTTTGACTCTTCAGTGTACAGATATTGGAAAATTTTATGTTTATTTTCCTTATCTCTTTTTTTTGTTATTTTTTGGGGTTTTCTTGTACTGCAGTTTTCAAAAATTTCTATTCTGAGTGCCTCCAGTTCATTAAGATAAACTTCAGTTGTATCCATTCTGCTGTTCAACCCATTTACTAAATTTTTCATTGCCAAGACCATTGTATATATGAATTTTTTTCATATTTACCTCTTCTGTTTTCATAGCAGCAGTATTCTTGCTGATCTCTCTAAGAATATCAACTGTACTTCTTTTACAGTCTTACTTTTGCTGCTTTATTAGCTCTTTTTCCTCTGGTGTCAGCTCTTCTCTTTGCTGAGTACCTTTGCTGATTTTTGTTGAAGGATGAGGATGGAGGCAGCTGTGGAAAATCCTTCCAAGTGGGATGTATCAGTACTTCTCTCCTGAGTTGGGAATTCATCATTCTCCCTGGGTGTCACCAGCCCTCCAGGGAAGTTTCTGCATCTTGACAATAAGCCTCCACATTCATCTCACCATCCAGGGGACAAATGACTGAGTTGTCACCACTAGGAAAAAATTAGTGGAAGAAGGGATTATCTCCCCAACTGTTTTTCTCATGCTTTCCTCAACCATTCACCATAATGCATATCTTGGGCTTTCTCCTGCTCGTTGTGTCAACTATGTTTGAAATTAGAAGATTCCTAAAAGTTCTCCCATATTTTTTCTCTATATTTCATAAGTATGCACTTTGGACTATAGTTTTCTTCATTAATGTCTTCTATGTCTTAGTAATTTCTCAAAATATCTGCATCACTGATGACATTCTCCTGTTATCCAACAATAAGTATTTAATATTTGTAAAATACATTCATTCTATAATTTCTTGATATTGGGAGTATGAAAGGAGGTTGGTAGATAACCTTAGACACCTTGAACTAAACTATCTGCTTCAAGAGAAGCAAATGAGGAATGAAGAAGTCATGTGCTTTGCTCCGGATCTCAGCACCTATCAGTGACAGTGGGGCTTGAACTTGTATATCTGTGATTTCAAAGCCTGTGTATTTTCCACTGTACTACATGCAGGCATGTCACTGACAATGGAGAGCATTCCTGGGTGCATAAAAATGTGAGTGGGGGGGCTTCCCTGGTGGCGCGGTGGTTGGGAGTCCGCCTGCCGATGGGGGGGGCGCGGGTTCGTGCCCCGGTCCGGGGGGATCCCGCGTGCCGCGGGGCGGCTGGGCCCGTGAGCCATGGCCGCTGGGCCGGCGTGTCCGGAGCCTGTGCTCCGCAGCGGGGGGAGCCGCGGCGGTGGGAGGCCCGCGTACCGCAAAAAAAAAAAAATGTGAGTGGGGTCTCTGTGCTGGCTAGCCAGAGGAACCACAATTGGTGATTAATAGTTAACAGTTGTCGAGCTCGCTTTTGAGAAACGTCTCTTGGAACAGTGGAATAGGCCCAAGGAGGGAGTGCAAAACTGAAGGGGTCAGCTAGGGGTCTGGAGGCAATCTGGTGAGTGAGGGTCAGGGAATTGTCCTAGATGTACAAGGAGAAGGAGATTATGCACACATACACACACATACATATCTTCAGTAAGTTGCTGTGGGACAAACTAATATTAAACCATTAGTAAGCCCTTGCAAATCTCTTTCTAAAGGTCTGAACCACTCAGCCTGTCTAGATGGCCTAGGTGTCAGCCTGGTTTGCCTGTAGAAGCTCTGCTACAGGTGTATCTTCTTGTTTGCCTTTCTTCTCTGCCATACCTCCCCCCACTCTGGCAAACCTGCTCCCTCAACTTGTTCTCTTTACGTATGGACTCACAGCTCAGACATTTTAGTTGACAGCCTGGTTTGCCATGGTCATTGACTTGACGTAGCCCAGGAAGTGTTTATCTGTGAGCTGACCAGCAGACTCTGAAGAGGGTGGCTGTGCTAGCCATTTAGAATATAGTCCTGAAAAGAACAGGAGCAGGTAATGCTGTTGATTCCCAAATTCCCGAACTGCTACCCAGGTCAGTTCATGACAATTACAGAAACCTGGACCAGTTCCCTCCCAGACTCTTCAGTGCAGTCACTATGCAGGGAGAAATGTGATGTCCCATCCACCCACATATTCATGTCCACCAGATCTTTGTCCTCCTGCTTTGTACATGATTTTCTGTCAGTTCAAGATGTGTGAATAAGATTCATTCCCACACCACAAAGTTAAGTTTCTAGACAATCTAGTTTTCTAGACAATCTCAGCTGACACAGGTCTTGAGAAAAAGGACCCCCTTTAGAGTGACCTCTTGTATGAGCACCTCTGACCCATTACCACAAACCCTTTAAGACCAGACCCATCAAAGGTAACATGAAGCAGATCAAGGCAGCTTTCCTTCTGGTTGGTTGTGTGAGAAAAGGTTCAAATTCCTAGTGAGACATTAAGCTCTTTGCCTAGGCTGATAGATAACCTCACCTACCTTGTTAATATGGCTGCTCTCCTAACTCCAAATGCCCTGACGTTCAGGGCCATGCTCAGATATCTCCTCTTCTCAGAATGCCGTGATACCTCCAAGCCATGCAGGTTCTCCCCATGCTTTTACCAGCCAGCTCAGTGTCATACTCATGCATGAAGTCTTCTGGGAACAACACAGCACACACTCACTTGTCTGAATTCCTGCAATATTCACATAATAAAAATGCCTACCATATGTTCACTTGCTGTAAATCTCTGCCATTAAAGGCTGAGCTCCCTGTCAACCACCTTTTTTTTTTTTTTTTTCTGTATGTCCAGCACCAAGCATGGATCTTGAGGAAGAATAGGCTTCAGAGCCTTTTACCTGGATATATGGGTATCCTGATGATGCTGAGAGCACACATGAAGAGCTAGGCAATCATGAGAAAGGTGCGGCCAGCATCAAGGTCAGATACCAAGTCAAGAGACAATGCTGAATTCAAATCTAGGAGATACACAAGCCCAGAGACAAGCAGACAAAGACAGACAAAGGGCACAGTAGTCAGGGAAAATCCCCAAGTGTTCCCTCACCTCGTCACCCCTTAAGCTCTCTAACATACTTAGAGAGCCCACAAAAAAAGTGCCTTGAACCCTGTTGCTGGTTTTTGCTGCCACCACCAAAGCTCCCATTCCTATTTGGTTCACCTCTATGTATTTACACATTACATGCATTACACGAGAAAATGCTGTTAACATGTTCCTCTATCACAGTCTATACTGGCTTAACAGGTGCATACAGCTGGCCTGTCTTCTTGGTTGCTGCAGCTCCATCTCCAAAGCCGGTCTGATTCTCAAGGAAACACTACCACTGCACGCTGCAATTCCTACCACCAAGTGCTGGTCACATTGTTCGTTTCCCTCCAGTTTGAGAGCAAAGTGAGATACTGAATGACTGTGTCTTTTTCATCTTTGCATCTCAAGATCAAGGCATGATGATGTCAAGCCCAATGCTTGGGAAAGTGTCTGGCACATTTTATTGGCACTAAAAAAACTGTCTGTTGGATGGAGAGGTACAGTCTAGAGCAACGGTTATTCTTAAAATATATTTTGAATCTCCTGGTCCACTTTCATGTCCAGAACTGTCTTTAATCAACCCTTTACCTAGGCCCCCCCAACAGGTCGGGGGTTAGCAACTTGCTTCTTTCAGGGCTTCCTGCCCAAACTGGAGATGAGTCCATGGGGAGAACATCCATCCAGAGACAGCAGGGGGAAGAGCCTCAGGGACAGAGATGGCAAGGGAGTGGCCAGAGGAGGCAGGGAAAGCAGAAAGCACAGGGTCCTGGTGTACAAGCAGGAGAGGACTGCCTGGAGGACAGGTGAGCGTTGGCCAATGCAGGAGGACAATAGGTTATCAGTGGGAGACTCTCTGATGTCCTATAAAAAGCAGTTTTGGTAGAAGTCAAAGCTAAGCCCTGCCTGCCAAGGAGTGAGCTGTGACTGGCTGGTGAAAAAGCAAAGCAAGGGGATGAGATTTTCAAGAGCTGAGATAAAGGTAAGGAGAGAATTATGGTACCACCCTGAAGGGGAAACAGGTTGTGTAATGGAGTGAAATGGCAACTCTACCCTCAAGCCTACTGGTGGGCCTTGACCTGAAATGCTGTCCTATTCTGATGTGATTGCTACGTGCCATGTAGGAGGAGATGGGCTTCCCGAAAGGAGTCAGTCCTCTAGGTAAAAGGAAGATCCAATGGGGGGGATCCAGGCATCATTTTATTAAAGGTAGAAGCAGATTGCTTAAGTGAGGAGGGCCAACTAGCTGAATTCCCCCAAAAGATGTTTGGCTGACACAGTGATTTTTAAAATATGAATACCTTTTAGGTAGAATAAGAACATTTCGGATGGGAAGAGGTCTCACTACTATCTATTTTATCAGAGTGTCTGCCTAATTTACATATGTATGTTATTTGCTTGACCAACCTTGAAGGCATTTGAGCTTCTGGCACCTAACCTATAGGGAAATGCAAGTATTGATTAGGTGCTGGAAAGTATCAAATGCCTGAGGGCTTAGGCTAGGGGAGAAAGACAAAACACATGGAAGATATATTCATTCTCTTAGAGCTAGGAGGGAAATACTTGGGCCTGAGAGGAAGTAAAAGACAGGGTCTTCTCTCTGGTCCTGGTCTGGGGAGCAGAGTTGGCAAAGTGACTGCTCTCTTAGCTGCATGCCTTCCAGCCATCCCTGGGGCTTGAGGAGCTCTGAAGAAGGGGTTCCCAAGTTCACCTGGAGGACAGAGATTACTACCAGTATTACAACACATGTGTCAATGTGAAGAAAGGGAGTGTCACTGGGGTTTATATGGTGCTGGTAGCTTACATGCTTTTCAACTACTGGCTTTCTTAACAGGAACTCAAACATGAGCAGCTGGCTACACAAGTGCCCCTGAAGGGGTTGTGTTTGGAGGGCACACTCTGCATTCCTGACCATGACCTCCTTTGCCCAACACCTCTGAATCCTTTCATGTCCTAATTGAGAATTAACACCCAATAAAAAATGACTGGTTGAGAAGAATTTAAGGGCCCTCTCAGTTACTGATGTTTAGATGGTTGATGCAGCCATCAGGAATGGCTCATGACTAGCACATAAGGCTTCTGGGGGCATTTCAGTCCTCAGACTCTGGTGAATAACAGAGCTATGGCCAGCCAGGGCTCTGCCACTAAAGGACATTTGGTCTACTACCCTGCAAACTTGAGCCCAGAGTAGCATAAGTCAGGTGTTTCTGGGGAGTTTCAGGTAGGGTTAGAAGTGTCTGAGCTTAAAGTCATGGAAGCAAAGAGCCTAAGGCAGAGCAGAAGGAGAGTCCATTTTCTAAGTGTGACCTGGGATGCTGGGTTCTGCCGCAGTCCAGCCCAGGCAGTGCTTTCAAAGGGACTTTCCCTTCATGTCACCATCACTCTGCAAAAACGTCCAAGTCTTCCACCCTCCTCCCTGGTGAGGGGCTTGTTCGTTTCATGGCTTTGCAGACTAGAGAGGGCTAACATGGTATGGTCCAACACATGGGGGCTGGGACAAATTAGGGGCTGGGCAGCATCTTCAGATGTGGAAGAGTATGACTCCAGTTTAGACATATGACAGGCAAGGGACTGACCACCCCAAGGGACACTGGGAGGGACAATCCTGCCTCTGGTGTGCACCCCAGACTTTTTCCAGAGGCAGGGGGACAACTTGCACAAAGCATGAGTGCACATTCACACCCCCCAAGGACATTAACCCAAACATTAAAGTAAATGTTTAGAAATCACAATAAACTGGGGAACAGATTCCAGGAAATAGACTCTGAGGTCAGTGGAGGAATGTGCAGCATGCTCTGTGTGGGTAAGCTGGCACTCAGAAGGTGGTGTGTGATTCCCACACTTTGCTACTCCACGAGACTCAGTATCTTCAAGTTCTGGGTTCATGGGCTATAAAATACAGAAATGTCCCAATTGGCACTGAAGGGACTGTGTAGAAGGCAAGGACATAGGAAGGAAATAAATGTCTACTGAACATCTATTTGTGAGGCCCAGGTTAAAAGCCAAGCATTTTATCTTCATATCTATTATCTTACTTAATTACTTTCCTCATTTAGCAGATGAGGAAACTGAGGTTCAGAGCCCTGAAGATTATCCTGTCTTCACCAACTCTGAAAGGGTCAGAGGCAAGGACAGCAGAGGACCTGGATGCTCTGTGCGTCCACGTAGGAGTGCCCTGGCCTCAAGGGTGGTGTGACCAGAGAAGCACACATCCAACAGCCCACAGTCCTCTAGAGCAAAAGGGACACAGTGGACTGTGTGGGTTTGGGAAGCCCCCTGCCGCAAATCAAGTTCTGAGTTAATGGAAAACTTATTAGAGAAATCTTGACTTTCAATAATGAAATTAAAAGCTTATGAAAGTAGTGCAATTGACTGTCCTCAGAATGAATCATAATTTACATTTAATTACAAAGGCAGAACTCAGATTGGGAGCTGTGCCAATTAAGCTACCTGTTTTGCTATATTTGAGGATGTTGCAGCCCCAAAGAATTGGTTTTTTAAAAATGTACATCATCATGGTGTACGTTTAACCAGCACCCAGTATGCTTTTAGTCAACTATTAAACACCTACTGTGTGTGGAAGATAGGATTCCAAAGGAATCCAAGAGAATCACAAGAAACCCTTGACTCCCTCCTTCCAGAATTCTACTGTATTTCTTCAGAGAAATCACAAGGACAAATATAATTGTTACTATATCCTGTGTGCCTGGTACAAATAAATGAATAGTCAGGAAGGAAGGTATTAGCCTAGGTTGGCATTTTCAGGGAGGAGCCATGGAGGGCTTGGGACTTGAGATTAACAGAGTGATTTGTTTAAAATATAAATCCAAGTATGATCCTGTCCCTAGTTAAAGTCCCTCCAATAACTTCATATTCCTTCTAGGTTTGGGCATGACCTTCTCAGCCTGGGGCTCAAAGCTCTCCCTGTATGTAGCACTCTGTCCAGACCCACATTTCATCTCCGTTCACCTGTCAGGCATTGTGTCCCAGCAGTTCCAAACTATTTCAATTTTCTGTCCATACAGACCTTTCCTTATTCTTTCCCTCTGTATGCCCCTCCCCTTTGCTCCCTACTCAAGCCTGGGCATCCGTTACCCCTCAGGAAAGGGTATCAATACATGACCACACGCACATTGCCCCTGCTCAATGCTGCATCATACGCCTCATTCATGCCTCTTCTGTCTCCTCAGAAACACCTTTAACAGTAGGATGTGGCTGAGACATGTCTCCTTAACACCCCCTTCAGATCCAGGCTCTCCAAGGCAGCCCCACATGCCTGCTTAGAATCCATACACTGAGCCTCACTCTCCCAGGGAAGCTCTGCATGGCCACGTGAAGCCTGCTATGTGGGCAGGGAGGCAGGGGGAGGGGGGGCTACTTCTGTGAGGCTCAGCACTTTGCAGACAGCAGCCGGCCCTGCGCATACAGAGCCAGCATTGGGTGCCTTGGGCTCTGGTGCCTGGGATGCTGCCTGGGATGCTGCCTGGGATGATTAGAAGGAACTTGGCCATGTAAAGACCTTGGGTTGGATCCTGTTTCTACCACATAGTAGTCGAGTTACCTGGGACATGACTCGTCCATCGTCCTCAGTCTCCCTTTCCACAAAATGGGAGCAGAAGAATCAACTACCTTCTATCAATGACACGAGCTAAGCCCCGAGTCTCAGGCCCATACTCAGAAAAATGACAGCCCTCATTCTGTCTGGTCGAGGGTCCCCAGATGAACACTGTTGGATGGCCAGAGTCTGTAGCCACAGCTCCGACCCAGGCCATCTCCAGGGCTGACCCTGCCAGGCCCAGGGAGTACGATTTCCTGGGCCTTCTCCTTGAGGCCTCCGTCTGCAACCCCACTTCCCAGAGGGTCTGCCTGGCACCACCTTGTGGCAGAGACGGGAACTGGAGCTTGCTTGCTCTACCCGGTGGTCTGCGTAGCGTGGGGGTGGGGCACCCCTGGAGCTGCCACAAGTCAGATAGTTGTTTTGGACTTTAATCCAGGTTAAATTTGGTCCTAGGCTTCTAAGGATACAAAGACCAATGGCTCCAGCTTTGCAGCACCAGGGCATATTTCTAAGTCAGCCCATGGCTGCGGGCTCAGGGTAGGTTGTACCAGCAGCCTGGGCGTGATGCCCGGGCACCAAGTTGCCAGGCAGGGGAGGCTGCCAGCATTCCAGGTTCTGTCCACCCCATGGATTAAAATCCAGTAGGGATGAGCAATTTCCCCCATCTGTCCAAACCAGCCACTCTAAGCATAAATTACATACTTTCTTTGCTAGTACATTGCTTCAAGGTCTGCAGTGCCTACAGAATGGCTTTGCCAACACAGGTGTGATCTGAGCCAGCAAACCATGCCCGCAGGACAGAGAGACGGCCAAGAGGGAGACGCAGCGAGATGGCGAGTGGGAGACATAGCCCAGAGCTGGATCCCTGGCCCAGGGCCTCTCTTGAACTCTAGACTCCCAGATCCAACCACTGATGGCATCTCGCCCTGTGTGTCCAGAAGGTGACGTGTTCAGCTGACCTCACCAGTGGCCTAGACCTGGGCTCTTCCAGGCCCCCCCGGCTCAGAACATGGCTCACCTGGGACAGGTAACCTGAGCCAGCCCTAGGGCCCCGGAACCAGGCATGAACAGTTGTCACACAGAGTCCCACCCCGCTTTTCCTAATTCCAAAACTCTGAGCTGGTTCAGGGTGACATTGTGTCCAAATCAATATTCTTGTTTCATCAGATGCTGTTTATGCACACGCTTCTGGGAGGGTCCTCCTTCTAGAACCAAAGGAAAAGCCACACTGGAAGGAGCTTCCTCCTTTCTGCCTGATTCCATGTCTCCTGAGCCCAAGGCCTAGAAAGTCAGGGCCATCCTGCATCCCCAGGGCAGCCAGCAGGAGGTGCTGGCCTCTGTGTGTAGGGCCATGGAACAGGAAGATGTGCAGACCTGGTCCCCAGGTGGAGCCACCACCCCAACCTGGCTCCCCACCTGAAAGCCCCCTTGCACTGCACACACACCAGGCTTGGCTCTTGTACTGTGGGAGCCTTGCACACTCCCAGTGATGGTAGCCCTTCTCTTCATCCTCTACCCTCTCTGCACAGTCATTTCTACCCCACCCCCATCCTCTTCTCTCCATCTCACCTACAGTGACTGTAATTCAACGATCTCCTAACTGCCCTCGGGTCTTCCCCCAGCTCTGTGACACTAGGAAACCCCTCACGGACACTAGCTCTACCGGGAATGAGCAGATCTTGTGGGCTAGGGGGTCCCGTGTCAGGCCCACTGCGTTCTTCCCACTCCTTTGCAAGTATTCACTTTACCTGCAAGCCAGGTGCCGTGTGGGAGTAAAAAGGAGAAGGGGATTAAGAGGAAAGGGTTAATTGTCCCTCTCCTGATTCTTTCAGGAGCAGAACCTTCCAATAGCCTCCAGCCAGAAAGTGTCCAATAGCCACCAGCAACCTGCATTTTCAGAGACACATGGCACTCTGTGCCACATGGAGTGTAAGCAGGGTGGACGTGTGCAACTTCCAGAGTGGTCCCTTCAAAGGAAGTTGCTTGCCCTCTGAAAGGAAGGACTTCCCCTTCTCTTGGGCAGGAATGGAAAGGAGGGCAGAGCTTAGACCCTGACAATGACAGAAAGGACCTGGGTGACTTCTCAGAGTGGAGACGCCCACCCTCCTGACCACCTACCAGCGTCCACTTTTATAGGAGAGAAACACAGCCCCTCTGTCTCACTTAGGCCACCAGTATTTGGCCTCTGTTAAAGCTTCTGATGACGAGCTTTGAATCTACTTGAAGAAACAGGATTTACACACAAAAGTTTATTAATTGTGCTGGGTTTCCTCCATCTGCCCCTCCCAAGCAGCTCTCCATCATCCTTCCCTGGGATCTGGTCCCTTGAGGGTGACCTGGACAGACTGCAGCTACAGGCTTCCAGTTTGGCTTGTGGATAGGGGGCCCCAGCAGGAAATCAGAGGGCGAGGGAGAGTGAGCTCTCTGCCTGCAGTGCTGCTTTGTTTACCAGAGTTTCCAGCTCTTACAGGAGGTCCTCTGCAGGTCCAGCTGCCAGTGAGGACCATGATCTTTGCTCAACACAAAATAGTGAGTGATTAGTCATTACTGTGTGTGTTACATCTCAGGGTATTTTGCATTTTATAGTAAAATGTGTAGAGATTAAAGACTTAAGGAAATGTACAACTAAAGGTACAATTCCAGGCACTGAGGTACTTAAACGAGACACTGATAGGGTGGCAGGAGATGGGAGTGTTGTCACCTGTCCCCATAGCCTAATAGTACATAAAAGGGACCCAACAGGAGTCACTACAGGCAGAGGCCCTGGAGTAGCATGCCCTGAAGTATGATCTGAAGGCAAAAAGGGGTCTGTTGTCTAATGAACTTGGGGACACCAGGTATGCTCTCCCTCTTGGGAGACTGTTGATAGGTATATTTTTTTTAATGTATTACAGAGTGGCTTCTTGACCCCTCCTCCCCCCCTCACCTCTACCCTCACTCACGGAGATTCAGCCACAAGGGCCTCCTCAAGCACAGCCAGCACGGTCCCCACCAGGACTCCCGCTAGCTGCCCTCTGCCTTCCATGCTCATCCCAAGATCGCCCCTGGACTCCCTCCCTCACTTCTTTCTCACCTCTGATCATAAGGAGACCCCCTCCCTAATAGGGCACCCCACCTTCTGTCACATTCCCGCCCCTCACCCTGCTTCCTTCTTCATCATTGCAATCAGCACCAATCAACACTTTACACACAGGATACTGTGGAGACTGTGATGCCTTCCACACCAGCGCAATGAAGGGGTCATATGAATATTTTGGTTTCTCAGTGCATATAAAAGTTATGTTTATGCTATACTTCAGTCTATGAAGTGTGCAATAGCATTGTGTCTTAAAAATGTACATATCTTAATTTTTAAAGACTTTATTTCAGGATTGGAGGGAAGATGGCAGAGGAGGAAGACCCTGAGCTCACCTCCACCCACAGGCTCACCAAAATTGCAACTATTTACAGAGAAACTAATGGTGAGAAAGACCAGAGCCTAGCAGAAAAGATCTTCTGCAACTAAAGGTATAAAGGAGGAACTACAAAGAGATGGGTTGGAGGGCCAGAGATGCAGTACAGTCAAGAACAATACCCCAGGGTGGGTGACCCACAAATGGGAGGCTAATTACAACTGCAGAGGTTCTCCCTAAGGAGCAAGGGGTCTGAGTCCCACATCAGGCTCCCCAGCCCCGGGGTCCTGCACTGGGAAGATGAGCCCCTAGAACATTTGGCTTTGAAGGCCAGCAGAGCTTATATTTAGAAGACCCAGAAGGCTGTAGGAAATAGAGACTCCACTCTTAAAGGGCACACACAAAATCTCAGGCGATCATGGATGGAAGCAATAACATGAAAGGAGCCTGGGTCAGACCCACCTTCTGATCTTGGAGAGTCTCCCAGAGGCAGGAGGCAACTGCAGCTCTGCTGAGGACACGGACACTGGCAGCAGCCACTGTTGGGAGCCCCTTCTACCACGTGGACACTGGGGCTGACAAGTGCCATTTTGGAATCCTCCCTCTAGCTTAGTAGCACCAGGACCCAGCCCTGCCCATCAGCCTGTTGGCACCAGTACTAGGACGCCTCAAGCTAAGCAACTTGCTGGGCAGGGACACAGCCCCACCTACCATCAGACAGGCTGCCTTAAAACTCCCAGAGCACACAGCCTCCTTAGGACACAGTCTTGTCCACTAGAGGGCCCAGGACACTGCTCCACACACGAGTGCACATGCATTAGCCCCAGGACCCCAGGACCCAGCCCACCCAGCAGCAGGCAAACACCAGCTCGGAGATACCTTGGACTCTTCAGCCAGTTGCCCAGGGGTCCAGCTCCACTCACCAGCAGGCCAGCACCAGCTTTAGGACATACTGGAATCTGCAACCAGCCATGTCAGCAACCAGCCCCACGTGCCAGCAGGCCAACACTAGATCTGGGAACCCTGGCCCTGCAACCAACCAACACACAAACCAGTTCTTCCCACGAGTGGGCCAGCACTAGCTCCAAGACCACCTGGGATTCCACAGCCAGTTGTGACCTGGCCCCACCAACCAGCAGCAAGCAGCCTCCACACAAGGCAGAGTCTGGCAACCAACTGGACGAGGGCCAGCCTCACCTACCAGACCACCCTCAGTAGTCAGTCCACAACAACAGAAGGGCCCACACAGCCCACATGGGGGGCACCCTAGCAAATAGGACATCTCCTTCAAAAGGCCACTTCTCCAAGGTCAGGAAACATATCCAACCTACCAGACACAGAAATAAAAACAACAAATTAGGCAAAATGAAGTGACAGAGTAACATGTTCCAAATGAAGGAACAAGATAAACTCCAGAAGAAGAGCTAACTGAAGTGGAGAGAGAGACAATCTACTCAATAAAGAGTTCAAGATGATGATTGTAAAGATGATCAAAGAACTCGGGAGAATGGATGAACAGAGTGAGATGTTATAAGCTTTTAACAAAGAGTTTAAAAATATAAAGAAGAACCAAACAGAGATGAAGAATACAGTAACTAAAATAAAAAATGCACTAGAGGGCTTCCCTGGTGGCGCAGTGGTTGAGAGTCCACCTGCCAATGCAGGGGACACAGGTTTGTGCCCCGGTCCAGGAAGATCCCACATGCCACGGAGCGGCTGGGCCCATGAGCCATGGCCACTGAGCCTGCGCATCCAGAGGCTGTGCTCCGCAATGGGAGAGGCCACAACAGTGAGAGGCCTGTGTACCAAAAAAAAAAAAAGCACTAGAAAGAGTCAAGCATAGATTAAATGATATTGAGAAAAGGATCAGCAAGGTGGAAGACAGAGTAGTGGAAATCACTTAAGCTGAACAGGAAAAAAGAGTTTAAAAAATGAGGACAGTTTAAGAGACTTCTAGGACAACATATATACATGAATATTTATGTTACAGGGATCCCAGAAGGAGAAGAGAGAGTGAAAGGAGCAGAAAACATATTTGAAGACATAATCGCTGAAAACTTCCCTAACATGGGGAAGGAAATAGACATCCAGGTCCAAGAATCACAGAGTCCCAAACAGGATTAACCCAAAGAGAAAAACACGAAGACACATTGTAATAAGAATTGCAAAAATTAAAGATAAGGAGAGAATATTAAAAGCAGCAAGGGAAAAAGCAATACCTTATGCACAAGGGAACTCCCCTAGGCTATCAGCTGACTTTTCAGCAGAAATCTATTGGTGTCTTCTGGAAACCCTCCATTGCTCTGAGCTTTATCACAGATTTACAATAGTGGTTTTATCTCCTACTGATAATCAGATGCGGAGCCCTGGTTTGTCTTGCTCTGAGCCTCATTTAAGTTGAGTACCCTGCCTCTTAACCGTGTTGCATCTGCTTTCCATTTTGTACATTTTGCTTTGTTAACAAAATCATGGCAGTAAAACAGGAATTGAGACATTTTGCTTTCTCTCTGTCACCTTCTAATATTACACCATATGCCATCAACAGTTGGACTCTGTCAAAAACACTTTTTAAATCCTTTTTTAAAATATTCATAACATACTTTTCATTTATGAAATTCTTCTGATCTTTCACCTTCCTTAGAATCTTATTCCAGATTTGTGTCATGCTTGGGCATTTTATTATACTAATTCCTCTTTAGTACACATGAATCAATCTCAGAATAGCCTCCTTCTACAGCTCCTTCAACATGTCCTTTCTTGACTTCTCTTCCTCATCCAGACCCCTGAGCTAAGAGTAACCCAGGGCTTAAACCTTGAACCTTGTTCCTTCTTTATCCACACTGTCTCCCTAAAGTGTTTGCATCCGTTCCAATGACTTTTAATATCAAATATATTCTGACAACTCCACAATCTATTTATCTACTCATGGTCTCACTCTTTACCACAAAATGTATTTATCAAACTGCATACTTGACCTCTCCATTTGGATTCTAACAAATGACCCAAGCCCTTCCCACAACAGCACCTGACCTCCCTGTCTTCCACTTTTAGTAAATGATACCCACAATCAACCAGTAGCTCAAGACAAAATCCTAGAGTCAATCTTGTGACCACTTTCCCTGTAGCTCAAGACAAAATCCTAGAGTCAATCTTGTGACCACTTTCCCTTGTGTCATACATCCAATTCACCAAAAAATCCTGTCACTTCCACCTTCAAAAAGATATATGAAGTCCAATATTCTTTTCACCTTGTACCTTACCTTGACAAACGTGATGTCATCCTACATGGCCTCCCTACTTATACTTTTGCCCTATAATCTGTTCTCCACATGGGAAGATTTTTTTTTTTCCAAATTTTTCCTCAGACACCTGATGGACCTTCTCTGTCTGCCTCTCCATCTCATGGAACTCTTCCAGTCATAGTGGGTTGCTTTGCTCTCTGCCCAGAATATTCTTTCCAGTATAGTTCATCTTCCTCATTTCATTCAAATCACAGCTCAAAAGTCATGTCCTCAGAGACAGCTAAAATCTCAAGGCCTATCTACGCCCTTATTATATAATTACATTATATATCATTTGTTTACCTGTTTACCTCTCCCACCACTAGAAAGTAAGCTACCTGAGGGCAGGGGCTTTGCTGTTTCCAGGTCTTTGGGTCCCAGAGTCCAGAGCAGTACCTGCATGGAGTATACCCTCCTTAAACATTTGTTGATTCAGCAGATGACTTCAATACAACTCCTGAATCTCTCCACTGCAGACTTTGCAGAGAGCTGGGTATGCAAAGGAAGAGAGCAGGGGAGACTTTGGCCAGGATGCTGGCCTACCTTTTGAGTGGGTCCTGAGCATCTTTGAGGGCTGACTGTACTTGGGCCTTGGCAGTGATGGGAAAGGAAAATAAAAACATAACCGTGAAATCAAACACAGTAGGTGTTTGGGCATGAACAGGTCTCAAGGGATACCAAAGGCAATACTGTCCACCTAGGAATGCTGCCTGGTTAGAAAAATCCTGGACCTACAAATCATTAATGCAGTCAGGTGTAACCCCTATAAGGAGAATATGGCTCCCTGGTCAACTGTCCCCATTTGAAGGAAGATTTGCTTTGACCTTTGATAGTGCTTCTTATGGGGGTCAGATGAGAACTGACTAGAAAACCACTACCTCATAAACATGCTCACAGAAACCCCGAGTAGCAGCTTCCTTAACACACTTGCATATTCAACCTGAAAACTTATTAGCATTATAGTGACAGATCAATGTGTCACATAGCTCCCAGAGCTTGGGAGATGCTAGATGACCAGGCCAGGCCATTTCCATCATAGGAATTACCTTTGACAAGTCCCCAAAGCACAGCCTGTCTTCTGTTCTATGTAGGGCCAGGCCCAGGGATGGAAACCCTTGTCTTTGAAAATCACTGCTTGTAGTATATGAGACTGATGGCAACCATGTGGATGATGGATTGAAAAGAAAACCGAAAGTCTGTCTGCCATCTATCTTTTCCAAATATTCAGGGATTCTACATGATATTATGGAAGAAACACAGAACATTAGATTGGTGGTAACTTTGGAAGCAACAGCAGGTATAGGAGACCCCTCTACAACACCTCTGTCAACACCCAGCCTCAGCTTCAATATCCTCAGGAAGGTGAGTCACAACCTCTTGAAGTGGCAACTTCAAGGTTGACTTCCGAGGTTGTATTCCACAGGTGAGCTATATATTAGTACCTGCCACACTTTCCCAGCATTGCTGAGAGATAAGTGTTGGAGAGTCAGATGTCTTGGGTGGGACTGCCGGCAACACCCCACAAGGCCCAGATGACTCCTACAGTATAGATACCCTCCTGTGTCCATCCCCACTCCTCTGCTGTCCAGTAGGGTCCTCCCTGTTCTCTCACCCAGACGACTGAAGTGGCCTCTATTCCTTGATCTCCTGGCCTCTGTTATTTCACTACTAACCCATTGTTCAGCCTAGCACTCTTTGCTTTTTGTTCTTTAATTATTTTTAATTTTTATCAAGATTATGCATACAGAACTTTTAAAAAGTACCACAACAAGCCTCTCCACTCCCCCTATTTTCCTCCTCCAGTAGAAATGAAAACAAAACCCTGAGGAGCAGAACCTGAAATCATATGAATGTGGTTATAACAGGGTTGGTCATTGGCCTTCTAACCTCCAAATACCCAGCTGGCGGGCTGCACGCAACAGTGGAGGGTATTTCATTCACCTTTCAACAACGTGGCCCCTCCCACTTTACATACAAGACTGATTATTTTTTAGACACAGCTTACTGTAGTATCAGTGATTGGGTTCTATTTTACTTTATGATATTTTTGTACTTAGCTCTGTATGACTAATTGCCATGCTCACATTGCTATTTCTTGAGTTTTCCATCTGGCTATCATCAATTGACTGCTCATAATGGAAGATGAGATTCATTGTTCCCAAGCTCCACCCTACACATGTTGACTTCCCATCCTTGACTTGGTCCAATTTCATTCCCTTATAATTTTAGTTAGCACAGTATTTGATCTTCATATCATTATCACTGGCTAAATGCTCTTCACAGCTGAGCCATGCGGTATACTATGATTACCTTTTGTTTCCTGGACAATACTTTGCTTTCCCTGAAGTTAATAATTACTTTGTTGTTCCATTTACTTTGTTTTATTTGCACTCTTGCCCTGTTATAAATATCCTCTCAGTGTATCATCATGAAGAATCTCTACTGGAGCTTTCTTTCTGTTTGGTAGCTTCTTTTTTATCTTATTTTTGTTTTAACTTTTTACTATGGAAATTTTCAAATGTACACAAAACTCCACATATCCACATTTTTGCTGAAATATTTTAAAGGTAATCCCAGACATCATATCATTTCATCTAAAAATGCTTTAATTTGTATCTCTAACTTATAGGTACTTTTAAACAATATAACTATCATGCTATTATCAAACCTATTAAATTAATAATTCCTTGGAGCTTCCCTGGTGGCGCAGTGGTTAAGAATCTGCCTGCCAATGCAGGGGACACGGGTTCGAGCCCTGGTCCAGGAAGATCCCACATGCCACAGAGCAACTAAGCCCATGTGCCACAACTACTGAGCCTGCACTCTAGAGCCCACGCACCACAACTATGGAAGCCCACGCACCCTAGAGCCCGTGCTCCACAACAAGAGAAGCCACCACAATGAGAAGCCCACACACCCGCAATGAAGACTAGCCCCCACTCGCTGCAACTAGAGAAAGCCTGCACACAGCAACAAAGACCCAACGCAGCCAAAACTAAATAAATAAATTAAAATAAATAAATTTTTAAAAAGCATACATTATAAAAATAATTCCTTAATAATCATCTGATTAACCAGCATATATCCAAATTTTATGATCGTCCCCAACATATCTTTCAAGCTGGTTGGTTGAAATAGAATCCAAATGAGACCCAAGCATCGAATCTCCTTGTATATTAAGTCCCTTATTCTGTAAGAGTTCCTTCTCCCGTTATCTCAATGTTCTTGATTAGCTGAAGTGACCAAGTCATTTGTTTTATAAAACGTCTCACATTCTAAACTTGGCTGATTACTTCTTCTGAGTGTCATTTAACTTGTTTTGCTTTCCTTCATATTCCTTGTACCCTGGTAGTGACTCTCAGCCTGGACAGAATATTAGAATCACTTGAAGACCCTTTTATAATAAAACCCCAATGCCCAGACCAATTAAGTCAGAATTTCGGGATGGGACTCAAGCATCAGTATTTTTAACGTGCCCCAGGTAAGCCCAATGGGCATCGGAAGTTAACAAACACTGCCCTATAGAGCAGCATTAGCACACCTGGGAACCTGTGAAATGAACATTTTCAGGCACATGCACAGACCTACTGAATCAGAAACTCTGGAGGTGGAGCCCAGAAATCTGTTTTTTAACAAGCCCCCCGGGGATTCTGATGCTCACAAACATTTGAGAAGTACTGCTGTTGAGGTTTAACTTGAGTCATTCATTTTCTTCAAGCATAAAGACTTCATCAGTGGTGCTATATACTTCCTACTGAGGTGGTTCTCAGCCTTGGCTACACATTAGAATCACCTGCACAGCCACAAAGAAGAATGAAGTAATGCCATTTGCAGCAACAGGGATGGATCTAGAGATTATCATACAAAGTAAGCCAGACAGAGAAAGACAAATATCATATATCACTGATATGTGGAATCTAAAAAAAAAAAAAAAAAAAAATACAAATGAACTTATTTTCAAAAGACAGACTCACAGACATTGAAGACAAACTTATGGTTATCAAAGGGGAAAGGAGGGGGGCAGGGATAAAGCAGGAGGCTGAGATTAACACATACACACTACTATATGTAAAATAGATAACCAAAAAGACCTACTCCATAGCACAGGGAACTATATGCAATGTTTTATAATAACTTATAACAGAAAAGGATCTGTAAAAGAATATATATTATACATATACATATATATATGTGTGTATATGTATAACGGAATCTGTGTTGGATACCTGAGACTAACATAATTTTGTAAATCAACTACACTTCAATTAGAAAAAAAAGAATCACCTGCACAGCTCTCGTTAACTAGGATTCAGGCCCCGCCCCAGGTCAATTGAATCTGATTATATGAGAGTGGGGCTCCAAGGCCCATGTTTTTAAAAGCTCACCACGTGATCACACAAGCACAGGGAGGGCTAGGAATCACTGTCCTACCTCACCACCTTAGGAGGTACACAGTGCAGGAGTGCCCCATCTTTAGTGCTGCTAAGATTTATTAATGGATTCAGGTATTGTCTGCCCGATCCCTCCATTATAAAAATGAGGTTGAGGAGTACCTTCAAGATGGCGGAGGAGTAAGACGCAGAGATCACCTTCCTCCCCACAAATACATCAGAAATACATCTACATGTGGAACAACTCCTACAGAACACCAACTGAACACTGGCAGAAGACCTCAGACTTCCCAAAAGGCAAGAAACTCCCCATGTACCTGGGTAGGGCAAAAGAAAGAAAGAATAAGCAGAGACAAAAGGATAAGGATGGGACCTGCACTAGTGGGAGGGAGCTGTGAAGAAGGGAAGGTTTCCACACACTAGGAAGCCCCTTCGCGGGCTGAGACTGCTGGTGGCTGAGGGGTAAGCTTCGGAGCCGCGGAAGAGAGCGCAGCAACAAGGGTGCAGAGGGCAAAGCGGAGAGATTCCTGCACAGAGGATCGGTGCCGACCGGCACTCACCAGCCCAAGTGGCGTGTCTGCTCACCCGCCGGGGCAGGCGGGGTTGGGAGCTGAGGCTTGGGCTTCGGTCGGAGCGCAGGGAGAGGACTGGGGTTGGCGGCGTGAACACAGCCTGCAGGGGGTTAGTGCACCACGGCTAGCCCGGAGGGAGTTCGGGAAAAAGTCTGGAGCTGCCGAAGAGGCAAGAGACCATTGTTTTGGGATGAGCGAGGAGAGGGGATTCAGAGCACCACCTAAACGAGCTCCAGAGACAGGCGCAAGCCGCAGCTATCAGCGCGGACACCAGAGAAGGGCATGAAATGTTAAGGCTGCTGCTGCAGCCACCAAGAAGCCTGTGTGCGAGCACAGGTCACTATCCACACCTCCCCTCCAGGAAGCTTGTGCAGCCCACCACTGCCAGGGTCCCAGGATCCAGGGACAACTTCCCCGGGAGAACACACAGCGCACCTCAGGCTCTTGCAACGTCATGCTGGCCTCTGCCACCACAGGCTCGTCACGCATTCCGTACCCCTCCCTCCCCCACCCCAGCCTGAGTGAGACAAAGCCTCCTAACCAGCTGCTCCTTTAACCCCCTCCTGTCTGGGAACAGATGCCTGAGGGTGACCTATACACAGAGGCGGGGCCAAAACTAAAGCTGAAACCCAGGAGCTGTGCAAACAAAGAAGAGAAAGAGAAATTTCTCCTGTAGCCTCAGGAGCAGCAGATTCAATCCACAGTCAACTTGTACCCTGCATCTGTGGAATACCTGAATAGACAACAAATCATCCCAAGATTGAGGTGGTAGACTTTGGGAGCAACTCTAGACTTGGGGTTTGCAGTCTGCAACTGCTTTGTTTCTGATTTGTATGTTTATCTTAGTTTAGTGTTTAGCACTTGTTCTCTCTGGTAGATTTGTTTGTTTGGTTGCTCTCTTCTTTTTATTATTATTATTATTTTCTTTCTTTTTTCTTCCTTTTCTTTTGAGCCGTGTGGGTGACAGGGTCTTGGTGATCCAGCCTGGTATCAGACCAGAGTCTCTGAGGTGGGAGGACTGAGTTCAGGACATTGGACCACCAGAGACCTCCCAGTCCCATGTAATATAAATTGGTGAGAACTCTCCCAGAGATCTCCATTTCAATGATAAGACCCAGCTCCCAGCTTCACCCAACTACCAGCAAGCTCCAGGGCTAGACACCCCATGTAAAACAACTAGCAAGACAGGAACACAAACCCAGCCATTAGCAGAGAGGCTGCCTAAATCATACTAAGTTCACAGACACCCCAAAATACACCACCAAACCCGGTCCTCCCACGTAAAGAAAAGATCCAGCCCCACCCACCAGAACACAGGCACCAGTCCCTCAACCAGGAAGCCTACACAACCCACTGAACCAACCTCACCCACTGGGGTCAGAGACCGAAAACAATGGGAACTACGAACCTACAGCCTGTGAAAAGGAGACTCCAAACAGGGTCAGTTAAAAAAAATGAGAAGACAAAGAAATATGCAGCAGATGAAGGAGCAAAGTAAAAACCCACCAGACCAAACAAATAAAGAGGAAATAGGCAGTCTACCTGAAAAAGAATTCAGAGTAATGATAGTAAAGATGATCCAAAATCTTGGAAATAGAATGGAGAAAATACAAGAAACAGTTAACAAGGACCTAGAAGAACTAAAGAGCAAACAAACAATGATGAACAAAACAATAAATGAAACTAAAAATTCTCTAGAAAGAATCAATAGCAGAATAACTGAGGGAGAACAATGGATAAGTGACCTGGAAGATAAAACAGTGGAAACAACTACTGCAGAGCAGAATAAAGAAAAAAGAATGAAAAGAATTGAGGACAGTCTCAGAGACTTCTGTGACAACATTAAACACATCAACGTTCGAATTATAGGGGTCTCAGAAGATGAAGAGATAAAGAAAGGGTCTGAGAAAGTATTTGAAGAGATTATAGTCGAAAACTTCCCTAAGATGGGAAAGGAAATAATCAAGTCCAGGAAGCACAGGGAGTCCCATACAAGATAAATCCAAGGACAAACACACTAAAACACATATTAATCAAACTGTCAAAAATTAAATACAAAGAAAAAATATTAAAAGCAGCAAGGGAAAAGCAACAAATAACATACAAGGGAATCCCCAGAAGGTTAACAGCTGATCTTTCAGCAGAAATTCTGCAAACCAGATGGGAGTCACATGGGCATATTTAAAGTGATGAAAGGGAAAAACCTACAAGCAAGATTACACTACCAGCAAGGATCTCATTCAGATTCAATGGAGAAATTAAAACCTTTACAGACAAGCAAAAACTGACAGAGTTCAGCACCACCAAACCAGCTTTACAACAAATGCTAAAGGAACTTTTCTAGGAGGAAACACAAGAGAAGGAAAAGGCCTACAAAAACAAACCTAAAACACGTAATAAAATGGTAATAGGAACATACATATTGACAATTACCATAATTGTAAATGGATTAAATGTTCCAACCAAAAGACACAGACTGGCTGAATGGATACAAAAACCAGACCCGTATATATGCTGTCTACAAGAGACCCACTTCAGACCTAGGGACAGATACAGACTGAAAGTGAGGGGATGGAAAAAGATATTCCATGCAAATGGAAATCAAAAGAAAGCTGAAGTAGCAATTCTCATATCAGACAAAATGGACTTTAAAATAAAGACTACTACAAGAGACAAAGAAGGACACTACATAATGATCAAGGGATCGATCCAAGAAGAAGATATAACAATTGTAAATATTTATGCACCCAACATAGGAGCACCTCAATACATAAGGCAAATGCTAACAGCCATAAAAGGGGAGTTGACAGTAACATAATCATAGTAGGGTACTTTAACACCTCACTTTCACCAATGGACAGATCATCCAAATTAAAAATAAATAAGGAAACACAAGCTTTAAATGACACATTAAACAAGATGGACTTAATTGATATTTATATGACATTCCATCCAAAAACAACAGAATACACTTTCTTCTCAAGTGTTAATAGAACATTGTCCAGTATAGACCATATCTTGGGTCACAAATCAAGCCTTGGTAAATTTAAGAAAATTGAAATCATATCAAGTATCTTTTCCAGCCACAACGCCATGAGACTACATATCAATTACAGGAAAAAAACTGTAAAAAATACAAACACATGGAGGCTAAACAATACGCTACTAAATATCCAGGAGATAACTAAAGAAATCAAAGAGGAAATCAAAAAATACTTAAATGACAATGAAAACATGATGACCCAAAACCTATGGGATGCAGCAAAAGTGGTTCTAAGGGGGAAGTTTATAGCAATACAATTCTACCTCAAGAAACAAGAAACATCTCAAATAAACAACCTAAGCTTACACCTAAAGCAATTAGAGAAAGAAGAAGAACAACAACCAAAAAAAAAAACACCAAAGTTAGCAGAAGCAAAGAAATCATAAAGATCAGATCATGAATAAATGAAAAAGAAATGAAAGAAATGATAGCAAAGATCACTAAAAGTAAAAGCTGGTTCTTTGAGAAGATAAACAAAATTGATAAACCATTAGCCAGACTCATCAAGAAAAAAAGGAGAAGACTCCAATCAATGGAATTAGAAATGAAAAAGGAGGAACAACTGACACTGCAGAAACTCAAAGGATCATGAGAGATTACTACCAGCAACAATATGCCAATAAACTGGACAACCTGGAAGAAATGGACAAATTCTTAGAAAAGCACAATCTCTGACACTGAACCAGGAAGAAATAGAAAATATAAACAGACCAATTACGGCACTGAAATTGAAACTGTGATTAAGAATCTTCCAACAAACTAAAGCCCAGGACCAGGTTGCTTCACAGGAGAATTCTATCAAACATTTAGAGAAGAGCTAACACCTATCCTTCTCAAACTCTTCTAAAATATAGCAGAGGCAGGAACAATCCCAAACTCATTCTACAAGGCCACCATCACCCTGATACCAAAACCAGACAAAGATGTCACAAAAAAACAAAACTATAGGCCAACATCACTGATAAACATAGATGAAAAAATCCTCAACAATACTAGCAAGAAGAATCCAACAGCACATTAAAAGGATCATACACCATTATTAAATGGGATTTATCCCAGGAATGCAAGGATTCCTGAATATATGCAAATCAATCAATGTGATACACCATATTAACAAATTGAAGGATCAAACACATATGATAATCTCAATAGATGCAGAGAAAGCTTTTGACAAAATTCAACACCCAGAAAGTAGGCATAGAGGGAACCTACCTCAACATATTAAAGACCATATATGAAAAACCCACAGCCAACATTGTTCTCAGTGGTGAAAAACTGAAACTATTTCCTCTAAGATCAGGAAGAAGACAAGTTTGACCACTCTCACCCTATTATTCAACATAGTTTTGGAAGTTTTAGCCACAGCAATCCAGAAGAAAAAGAAATAAAAGGAATCCAAATCAGAAGAGAAGAAGTAAAACTGTCACTGTTTGCAGATGACCTGATACTATACACAGAGAATCCTAAAGATGCTACCAGAAGCCTACTAGAGCTAATCAATGAATTTGGTAGAGTAATAGGATACAAAATTAATGCAGAGAAATCTCTTGCATTCCTGTACACTAATGATGAAAATTATGAAAGAGAAATTAAGGAAATACTCCCATTTACCATTGCAACAAAAAGAATAAAATACATAGGAATATACTTACCGAAGGAGACAAAAGACCTATATGCAGAAAACTGTAAGACACTCATGAAAGAAATTAAAGATGATACAAACTGATGGAAAGATATACCATGTTCTTGGATTGCAAAAATCAACATTGTGAAAATGACTATACTATCCAAAGCAATCTACAGATTCAATGCAATCCCTATCAAACTACCAATGACATTTTTCACAGAAGTAGAACAAAAAATTTCACAATTTGTATGGAAACATAAAAGACCCTGTATAGCCAAAGCATTCTTGAGAAAGAAAAACGGAGCTGGAGGAATCAGGCTCCTGGACTTCAGACTATACTACAAAGCCACAGTAATCAAGACAATATGGTACATGCACAAAAACAGAAATATATATCAATAGAACAGGATAGAAAGCCCAGAGATAAACCCACACACATATGGTCACCTTATTTTTGATAAAGGAGCCAAGAATAAACAATGGAGAAAAGACAGCCTCTACAATAAGTGGTGCTCGGAAAACGAACAGCTACATGTAAAAGAATGAAACACTTACTAACACCATACACAAAAATAAACTCAAAATGGATTAAAGACCTAAATGTAAGGCCAGACACTATCAAACTCCTAGAGGAAAACATAGGAAGAACACTCGATGACATGAATCACAGCAAGATCCTTTTTGAACCACCTCCTAGAGAAATGGAAATAAAAACAAAAATAAACAAATGGGACCTAATGAAACTTAAAAGCTTTTGCACAGCAAAGGAAACCATAAACAAGAAGAAAAGACAACCCTCAAAATGGGAGAAAGTATTTGCAAATGAAGAAACTGACAAAGGATTAACATCCAGAATTTACAAGCAGCTCATGCAACTCAATATCAAAAACACAAACAACCCAATCTAAAAATGGGCAGAAGGCCTAAATAGACATTTCTCCATAGAAGATATACAGATTGCCAACAAACACATGAAAGTATGCTCAACATCACTAATCAATAGAGAAATGCAAATCAAAACCACAATGAGGTATCACCTCACACCAGTCAGAATGGCCATCATCAAAAAAATCTACAAACAATAAATGCTGGAGAGGGTGTGGAGGAAGGGAAACCTCTTGCACTGTTGATGGGAATGTAAATTGATACAGCCACTATGGAGAATAGTATGGAGGTTCCTCAGAAAACTAAAAATAGAACTACCATATGACCCAGCAATCCCACTACTGGGCATATACCCTGAGAAAACCATAATTCAATAAGAGACATGTACCACAATGTTTATTGCAGCACTATTTACAGTAGCCAGGACAAGGAAGCAACCTGAGTGTCTATTGACAGATGAATGGACAAAGAAGATGTGGCACATATATATACAATGGAATATTGCTCAGCCATAAAAAGAAACAAAATTGAGTTATTTACAGTGAGGTGGATGGACTTAGAGTCTGTCATACCGAGTGAAGTAAGTTAGAAAGAGAAATACAAATACCATATGCTAACACATATATATGGAATCTAAAAAAAAAAAAAAAAAAAAAGGAGTCCTGATGGACCTAGCATCAGGACAGGAATAAAGACACAGACGTAGAGAATGGACTTGAGGACACGGGGAGGGGGAAGGGCAAGCTGGTTCAAAGTGACAGAGTAGCATTTACATATAGACTACCAAATAGTTAGTGGGAAGCAGCTGCATAGCACAGGGAGATCAGCTCGGTGCTTTGTGACCACATAGAGGGGTGGGATAGGGAGGGTGGGAGGGAGACACAAGAGGGATGGGATATGGGGATATATATATATACATATAGCTGATTCACTTTGTTATACATTAGAAAGTAACATAACATTGTAAAGCAATTATACTCCAATAAAGGTGTTTTTTTTTTAAAAAAAGAGTGGGTATATATATATATATATATATATATAGCTGATTCACTTTGCTGTGCACCAGAAAGAAACACATTGTAAATTAACTGTCTGTCCTCCAATAAAAATTAAATAAACAACAAAAAATGACCATGAGACCTATCAGTAACTCACGACTACTGGTTAACTCATTTAAGAAACTAGAGTTAATTTACCAAAAAACAACCCAAAATGATGTTGATCATCTTTTCATCAATTGGTGATCATTGCCTAGGTTACATTATTAAGTGTGAAAAAGTGATTTTCAAAATCTACCATTCCTTTTGCATGGGAGTTGGGTAAAGAACTATTCCTTTTTAATTATGAGGTTACTCTACAGTTCATACAAGAAAGGTTGTATAAATGATGGCTTCTTTCCTCGTATTTGTTTTCTAGGTGATGGGTTGAAGACCATCACCATCAATGCCAAACACCAAAGGTGAGCAGTGAATGTTTTTCTAAGTGTGATTATGAACTCATAGATTTTATCTATGTGATATGATTCAGTACTTTGCAATTATTATTTTTCAATGTTCTAATTGTCCTAGTTTTGATTAGGAAAAGCCCTTCAAGTTGCCTCCTGTGTCCTTTTGATGTGACCCCACATGAATCACATATGCTCCATGGAGCTCTAGGTTCTTTGAGTGGAATATGGTATTCAGAAGCCACAATCCAGGCATCAAGTATGCTCATCGCTACTTAATTGTCAATTCTTCTAAACCTGTTCAGTGGACAAAGCAAGGAAACATTTTTCAGAAAGAGAAATCATGAGTTTAAGCTGGTATTTCCAATTTTTTTTTTTTTTTTTTTTTGCGGTAGGCGGGCCTCTCACCGCTGTGGCCTCTCCCGTTGCGGAGCACAGGCTCCAGATGCGCAGGCTCAGCGGCCATGGCTCACGGGCCCAGCTGCTCCGCGGCATGTGGGATCTTCCCAGACCAGGGCACGAACCCGTGTCCCCTGCATCGGCAGGCGGACTGTCAACCGCTGCACCACCAGGGAAGCCCAGGTATTTCCAATTTTAATTTAGGAATACAGGGTTTTGAGTCAACTACTTTGATTTCGTATTTCTCTTATAGCTTGATTCTTAACTACATTATCATATTTACCTATTTGCTTTTCATGCAATACACTTAATTGAATTGTTTTATGATCTGAACTGTGTCCCCTCCATAAACAATACATTAAAGCCATACTCCCAATGTGGCTATATTTGGAGACAAGGACTTTAAAGAGGTAATTAATGTTAGATGAAATCATAAGGGTGGAGCATTAATCCAATCAGATTGCTGTCTTATAAGAGGGGGAAGAAACACCAGCGAGGAAAGGCCATGTGAAGTAGAATGAGCTAGGAAGCCAGTTAGGAAAAGAGTCCTCACCAGAAACCAACCCTGATGGCATCCAGATCTTGGGCTTCCAGGCTCCAGAATTGTGAGAAAATAAATTTCTGCTGTTTTAGCCACGAAGCCCATGGTATTCTGTTACAGCACCCCGAACAGATTAATACAAATGGTTTTGAAATAATAATACACTATTAACAATTAGTCTACTGAATTAGTGTTTAAAATTTCTTTGTTGTTTTATTCTTAAAATATATACCACTAAGGATGTAGAGTCAATATAGTGTGATTTAAAGTAAATTGAAGAAATTCTTGGGCTTCCCTGTTGGTGCAGTGGTTGAGAGTCCGCCTGCCGATACAGGCCAAGGGACACGAGTTCGTGCCCTGGTCCGGGAAGATCCCACATGCCGCGGAGCGGCTGGGCCCGTGAGCCATGGCCGCTGAGACTGCGTGTCCGGAGCCTGTGCTCCACAACGGGAGAGGCCACAACAGTGAGAGGCCTGTGTACCGAAAAAAAAAAAAAATGGTCTCCTGTTCCCTCATGGATGCAACTCTCACCTCTCTAATAATATTGATATATTTTTTTCTCTCTACATAGTCTGTTTCTTTCAAGTTGAGTTTGTTTTGTTTTATTTTTTTTTCTGTCTTTCAGTTTGTTTATCTTGATTCTGCCTTTTACATTGCATGTTGTCTTCAGATACCTTGAAACACTGGATCAATAGTGAGGCAGAGAAAAGTGGATGGGCATTCTCTGTGTCAGAGTCTTGTGGACACTCTTCCCTATAAAGGATCTGACTTGAGCATATCCTATAGGAAACCTCATTATCAGTATCTTTAGGTTTTTATTTCTTCTGGGCTGGTCAGATTCTTCAGAGAATGCTCTTCTGCCTGAGGAGGGGAAGGCAGTTGTAGGAACACAGGGACAAAGGCATGTAAACATTCTCTCATGTTCCCTGTTGTCCAGATCACACCTCTATTCTCAGCAGGACTTGCTGTCCAGCCCAGAGACCTTCTGTTTTATCCTCTCCAAATACTAAACCTCCACTTCCTTCCAGGGTCTGGGGAGCAGTTGCCCCATCGCAGAAACCTGGGGAGGAGATCTGGGGCTCCATTTGCTTCTTAAATTGATCTGCAACCATTTCTCCTGATTTTATAAATTTCCAGAGGTGCCTTATGCCGCAAATTCTTTGGTTTCTTGGGGATTCTACTATGTAAGCCAGGTTGCTTTTTGGTTTTTACTTATGCCAATGAAAAATTCCATTTTCTCAGCTGAGCTACATCACTTGCCACTCACCATCTGCTTTCCAGTTCCCCAAATTTTGTTACTTTTGTCCTTATGGGCTTATGCCTTTTCAAAGTGTTTCTTATTGAAGTGCAATACAAAAACAGAAAATTGCATATATCCTAAGAGTCGATCTCAATCAATGTTCAAAAATGGAACACAATCATGTAACCAGTATCCACATCACAAAACAGAACATGACCAGGATCCCAGAAGACCCCTGTAGGCTCCCTTTCAGCCCCAATCTCCCTTCTCTCAATGGTATCCACTGTTCTGACTCTTCTAACAGCACAGATGAGTTCTTCCTGCTCTTTAACTTTATGTAAATGGAATTACACTGTATGTATTCTTTTGTGTCTGGCTTCTTTCACTCAGCATTTTGTTTCTGACATTAATCCATAATGTAAAATGTGAATGGTTCATTCTCACTTCTGTATTCATTGTTCATTTTTCCAATGTACCATAATTTATTTATCCACTTTTGACGGACACTTGGTAGTTTCCAATTTGGGAGCTATTCTTGATACAAATATTCTTGCACATGTTTTCTGGTAAACACACATCTGCATTCCTGTTAGGTCTATGCCAAGGAGTGGAACTGTTATGTCACAGGGTATGCATATATGCAGCTTTATCAGATACCATCATATTGTTTTCCAAGTTGTTTGTATCCATTTACACTCCTACCAGCTGTATATAAGAATCCTGGCTGTTCTATTTCATTATCAACATCTTTTTTTCATTGTAAACTTCCTGGTGGGTATTTGTGCATTTAAAAAATTATTTTACTGTTTTCATCGGGATAGAAAAGGAAGTAGAATTTAGTTTGTTGATTTATGCTGCCATATTTATTAGGAAGCTACCCAAGTCTCCCTAAAACACCAATTTGATCATGTCTCTCACCTTTACTAAAATCTTTCAATGGTTCTCAGGATAAATTTCAAATTTCTTTCCTTAGTCCTCAAGGCCCACCTTGAGCTGTCCCTGGATAGATCCAGCACATCTTCTCCATCTATATGGCTATAACTATGTAGAACATCTTGTAATTAACCAACATGTAGTGCTCTCTTTTAGGCATCTATGCAATTGCACAACCATTGCTTCTTAAATTGCTTTTTCCAGCCTCCTCTACCTAGCTATCTCCCCTGTCACCGTCAATAACCACTCCCGCAGAACACCTTCCTTGAGTGCCCACAAGGTGCCCACCTCTGTATTCCTCTACCACCCTTTGATTTCTTCTATCAGGTCCTTTATCATGGAATGATCACCTGTCTCTCTTCCCCAGTGCCTGGGGAGCTCACTGAGACGAAAAACTGTCTTATTTCATTTTGAAGCAGCAACGCCCATCACAGTGCCCAGGGCAGGACACTGAACAAATGGTCCTTTCATTCATTCATTCAGTTAATTACTCAGCAAATATTTAACAAGTAACTGTCACGTACCAGACTCTGTTCTAAGCAGAGGGAATGCCATGGGAAGCAACCAGCAAAACCTCTGCTCTCAGAGGCTGACATTGTAGTGAGCAAGGCAGACAGTAAGCAAGTAAACACAGAAATAGATAAACAGCATGATTAAGGGTATGCAGACAATGTCCTTCTCCAGCTCTCCACCTTCCTCTAAAGACAATCTCCTCTGCCCGCCCTGCTCCAGTGACACGGTCTCCTCTGCCCTGCACCTCTTGGGGTCTCTGCTCTGGCTCCTCCTGGGCCTGGAATGATCCCTTTACCCCCAAGATCTCTGTGTGGCTGAGTCCCTACCATCATTCAGATTTCAGCTTAAATGTCACCCCCTCGTAGGGACATTCCTCAACCACACAATCAGTCACTATCACACCATATTCTTTTTATTTTCTACACAAAATATACAAATATCTGGTAGCTTTATTGTTAATGTGGTTTTTTGTTTGTTTCCTATTTCCCCTAAAGCAACTCTATGAGGGATTTTTTTTTTTTCTGTTTTAACAGCTCAACTCCTTTTTCCCAGATAATAGTGCCTGATGAATAGTAGGTGCTAATGTATTTGCTAAATGAGTGAATAAATGAGTTCATTGTAGGAAAATTAGAAATTGGAGAATTTTAAAAAAGGAAAAGGTAGCATTCACTTATACAGTCCACAATTGCACTCCTCATGATTTACCCAACAGAAACGAAGACATGTCCACTAAAACACTTTTATGTGAATGGTCATAGCACATCTATCCATAACAGGCAAAAACTGGAAGCAGTCCAAATAGCCATCAATAAGAAAATGGTAAACAATGTGGTATATCCAACAACGAAATACCAACTAGTGAGAAAAAAGGAGGAAGCTACTGAATAAAGCAAGTAGGGCACTAATTTGATTGCCTGCAAGGGGCACAGAAGCTTAGAACGATGGGATGGACTAAATCTTGACTGTGGTTATGAATACATGGTGTGTACATCTGTCAAAGTTATTGAACTATACTTTTAAAATGGGTACTTTTTAGTGACATAAAATATACCTCAAAAATTTAATTTAAAATTATATTGAAAGGAAAATTTGAGCATGAAAGCACTGCTCACCTCCACTCTCCCCCCCAGCCTTACCTAAGACGGTAGCCTTGATCTGTCCTTGTTGGCCTGAGAAGCCCACCCCATACCCCACACAGGCCTGTGCTGCTGTCTTCCCAAGCAGCAGGAGTCATAGGTTCACTGTTGGGCTGCTACCTCATCAGACTCCCAGGGTCCAATCTATCAATGGATTAAAGTCCAGTACCTCAGTTAGGCACACCTGGGCCCCGCAGCTGATTCTGCAGGCCGTCCTGATGCCAATAGCGACAGTGCTTTGTAGCTTTGTCTTGCAAGCAGCTGTGTGGACCAGGAAGATGATCTCCTTGCTCCTCGGAGTGTAATCCCCAGACCAGCAGCATCTGCACCGCCTGGGCACTGGTCAGAAATGCAGTGTCCAGCCCTGGCCCGGAATCTGCCTCATGTCGTGACCCTCAGGTGACTTGGATGGACACTAAAGTTTGAGAGACACTGAGCTAAACTTTCTGAGCTTCAGATCTCTCTGTAAGTGGTAATAATCATGCCTGCCTTTCCAGTTTCCAGGAGGACTGAGTGAATCACACCACAAAGCCACCAGCTCAATGGCTGTCACTTACTAGCATTCGTGAATGGCCCCCTCCTGCCTCCTGGCTCCATTCCCCAGTCATTCCTGGCCAGCCTCAGGCCTGGTTAGTCAAGAGATTTGCTGGCAAATCTGAATGGCTAACCTGACAGCTGGGTGGCCAACTTCACAGAGCTGGAAACGTCACTGGAACCTCCAGAGCACGCGGCCCAGCCAAGAGAGGGGGCTGGGTTCGCTGTCTGTCAACATCTCATGGCCCACTCCTCAGCCCACCCTGTGCTAATAATGGCAAACACATTTCCACGTTGATCAGACATGGCATTTCCAACTGGATCATCATCCCCAATGTGTCACCTCTCTCTGAGGATAAAAATTAGATCTTTGTCCCTGAAACTTACCATTATTCATCTGTCTGCCAACACAAAGACAGACACACCTCAGATGGGACCCAGAGATGCATCAGATAAAGAAAACATTCACACCTCCTCTTCCTCCTGTCTTCCCCAATTTTCCCTCCCCTTCTCCTGCCTCCCTTTTTACCCTTCTCCTCTCGTTCCAGAGCCTCTCCTCTCTGGGGAGATGACTTTCCCTCCAGGCAGTTGCCATTAGCTCCCAGGAAGTGCAGGATCAGCCCTGCTGCTGGCCTGGGAAGTGGCTGGTTCACAGGTGTGCCAGGGCCTCCCAGCTCCCACAGGCACCCCAAGCCTCCTCTATGGACCTCACTGCCACTGCAGCCCAGGGGAAGCCTCGTGTGCTGACAGAGAACAGCAGTAATCCCCAGAATGCCTGCCACTGCACCCCACCACACACACCTGTGCCACTTCCTCTGCGCCAGATAATGCTCTAGACACTCTATGCCGTCTCCACTTAATCCTCTAAACCATTCTAGGGCAAGGAGAAAAGATCCTCCCTGTTCAGGTGAGATCCCAGGGAGGCGACTTAGTCCAAATGCATGGGTTGGCAAGAGGTGATCTGGTGTCTCACCCAGCTCTGAACCACTGCATCAGACCTCCTACCAGGAGCTGAGGGGCAGGCCACACCAGGCTGAGTGAGTCAGCCCTCCTCCTCTGCCCTCAATGCACACCTGCCTGTAGGAGCTTCTGTGGGGTTAGTGGGAAAGGATGGCGGATCTGAGGTCAGGGAGGGCATGGTGGGGATGCTGGTCCTGGAGAGCTGGGGCCTCGGCACGGGTGCTCGTGGCTCCAACATCTCCCTCCCTTCCCAAGGACCTTGGGGCCTGCCTGCTTGGGGTGTCAAAGCGATGATGTAGCATGACCCTGGCTCTCTGGACCTCCAAAGAGCCCTCCCCTGGCTAAGCTGCTCTGAAACAGCACTGCTCCCTCGAGTGAGAAGGAGTAAGGGTTAACACCAGACAATGGCAGCGCTTCCCAGGAAGACTGAGCCAGATGGAGCCCCGCTTAGAAATCCAGTGTCAAATGACAGTGTCACCAGCACTCCGAGCAGTAATTGGCATTGAGAGACTTGGGACTGCAAAACCAGTGATTTTCAGTTGGTATTTAAAAAAAGTAATTGACATTAAGTGCTGTTTGGAGCCTCAAACTAGTGATTTGCAAATGACATTCAATAAGAAATCATTTACGTCTATTGACATTAAATAGGCGTGAGCTCACAGCGCTCCCAAGGGGCAGCGGAGCGGGGGCGGGGAGCAGCTGGGAGCCGCCTCGGATTGCAGAGGCTTCACCCCAAACGCCCCTTCCTGCGTAGATGCCCTGCGCGAGGAAGGGTGTATCCAGGCTCAGGCGGTGCTCCCCACCGTACAGCCCCTTCCCTCCCTGCCCGTCTCCTCCCAGCTGCATCCTGTGACTTCCCCGAAGGAGAAAATGCCCTCCCTCTCTGTTCCCGACCCGCTCTCGGCACCGCGACTCCCTCGGCCTGCGGGCTCCCACTTGTCACGTGGCGCCACCCGCCCTAGGAAGCCTCCCGCTCGTGGACCTCGCGCGCGCTCAGCCACATCACCCCCCTCTGGCTGCCTGGCGACCCTCCAGACGGTTTCCGGGAGGCCAGCGCACACTGCACTGCGAAGAGCCAGCGCGTCTGCTGTTCTGGTTGAGGAAGTTCTTAAACAAAGGGAACAAGCGCTCTGCTAATGGTCTGGGAACGGAATGACATGCCCAGTGGTGGTCGGACGCAGCAGCCTATGGCCGTCCCTCCCACCCCCACCCCGACCCCTGACCCTGACCCCTGCGTGCTGATGTCGTTGCCGACCTTCTGCACAGGCAGAGCAGGGGGCACCACAACTGTGTTCTGCAGACTGTGGACTACTGCCTTTCTGGTGAAGCTATTCCTGATCTATTTTGTGATGGACGAGAGTGAGCCTTATTCTCAGGACACCTGCCAGTGCTGGAGTGTACATACCTTTTGCAGTGCCTACAAGGTGGATGCCTATTAATAGTTACATTACAGATGGGGACTTACATGGCTGGATGGAGTGCACCTTAAGTGAAAGAAGCACAGCAGG
>NW_006788189.1:399238-417304 GCF_000442215.2 Lipotes vexillifer
CTGCAAACCAGCACACCTAGCACCACAGCACAGCCCCTGTTAAACCTGAGACCTGATGGACAGTCCTGTGTAACTTAGTCCCCAGCCATTAGCCCCTTTCCGGGAACCTCTACCAGCCTTTCCCACCAGGCAGCCGCCTGGAGCAGGTTCTGGAAAGGGGGAGCAGTAGACAGCTTGTCCTGACAGCACTACTGAGAAGAGCAAGGGGACAGTGCTGAGTTGGATCTTGTCCCCAGAATCAGGCAGTGTCCTAATAAAGCATGACCCCTTTCCAAGAAAAAGAAACGTGTCACCAGGGAATGCTCATCTTCTTGGGAACTTGATTTTTCCAAATACTGCTCTTTTAGAATCTGCTGAATTACAGAAAAGGAAAATCAAAATCCCCTTGGCCCAGGGCAAAAGGGGAAAAGAAACCTAGGTGGAGTAAGTTAAAACCATCTCCTTTCCTTTCTTCCTAGGGGCACACATTAATTGGGCCCAGGGCAATGAGTGGCCCAGCACTGGCTCAGGTCCTGCCTGCAAGCTAGAGACCTGGAAATCAGCAGGAGGCTCTGGCAGTGACCAAGAAAGAGATGAAGGGCCTGGACCACAGTGAGGCCAAGGGGTGCAGAGCAGGGCTTGCATCAGGTGCATCTTCCTCAAGAAAAATACGACTTAAGGTCAGGAACAGCAGATTTTTAAAAACCTCTCCCAAAAGTACAAAGTAATTCAACTGGAATAGTAATAAAGTAAGAGGCACAAGTGTTGGGGTGAAAAGAAGCAAAATGATCACTGCTGGCAAATGGGATGCTTTTGTACATAGAAGATTAAAAAGAATTGACAGAAAACCACAGAAACAGTAAAAGACTTGAACTAAGTGGCTGGTTAAAAGATAAATATACAAAATTGCTTTTAAACCAAGTCTTCTTTTAAACCAACAGTGAAGTTAGAAACAGAGGTAGAAAGTATGACAAACAGAAGCCATTCACAGCAGCAACCCAACCCATAACATGTCTTAGAGATACCTTAAAAATAATGTGTCCGCCTGTCTGAAGAATGCCATAACACTCTGCTAAGGGCAGAAATGGTTTGAATAGGTGGCCGAACCCACCTCGTTCCAGTACTGGAAAACTGAATATTATAAACATCAATTTTCCTTAAATCAACAAGTTCAATAAAAAACAAATTAAAACCTCTATGGGTTTTTTTTTTTTTAATAGATATTCTGGAGCTAGACAAAGTAATTTACCTGGATAATCAACATTAAAGCAAATACAGAAGAAAATTTCAGCTAGAATAAAGACTTGCCTAGTTAGATATTAAAATGTTTTACAAAATTGCAATGATACAATTTTTATTACTTTGGGAGAAAAATTGTATTATTGTTGGGGAAGAATAACACAATATGTATTATTAAGTTGGAGATGAATTTTATAAACATATCACTATAACAAAATAAAGAGAACAAAAATATAGAGGAGTTTATTATATTATGACTGTATCATTTCATAATAGGAGCTAAAGATAGACCATTTTAATACATGATGTTAGGGGCACCAAATAATCATTTTTTTAAAACATAAAGTTGGAACCTTCCCTCAGTTACTTGTTATATCAACACTTATTACAGATTTTAAATGAAAATAAAAATGGAGGGAGGCATGGTGAGGGAAGAGAGAGGGGAAAAAAAGACACTAGAAATACTAAAACTATACAGGCTTCAGTTTAAAATGTTGGAGTTGGGAAGGTCATCTTTAAAATAACACCTAGGGGCTTCCCTGGTGGTGCAGTGGTTAAGAATCCACCTGCCAATGCAGGGGACATGGGTTCAAGCCCTGGTCTGGGAAGATCCCACATGCCGCAGAGCAGCTAAGCCGTGTGCCACAACTACCGAGTGTGCGCTCTAGAGCCCACGAGCCACAACTACTGAGCCCGTGTGCCACAACTACTGAAGCCTGTGCACCTAGAGCCCGTGCTCTGCATCAAGAGAAGCCACCACGATAATAAGCTTGCGCACCGCAATGAAAAGTAGCCTCTGCTGGCCGCAACTAGAGAAAGCCCACATGCAAAATCGAAGACCCAACACAGCCAAAAATAAAAATAAATAAAATAAATTTATTACATAATAATAAAATAAAATAACACCTAGGTATCACCTTGCACAAGACGAAGTCCCAGAAGATACTTGACAGAGAATGGACTCAACTCCAGCCCAGGAGCCCTTGCTTCCCTGGGTGGGTCTCTGGAATGCCTCCATTTCAAATCAACAGGATGTCTAGAGGCCTGGGCAATTTGGTAGGCCTTGAATGCTATTCTAGTGAGTCTTGCCTTTAGTTTGAGAGCCAGGGCCAGAGATCTGAGACAAGGGCATGGGCAGTCCAGATTCAGGTCACTCTGATGGCCATGGTCTGGGCTGGACCTTGGGCTGGGCCCTGCCACACACATCTCTAGGGACTCGTGTGTGTGTGTGTGTGTGTGTGTGTGTGTGTGTGTACAAGGATGAAAGTAGGTATAAAGAATAGATACATATATATGTATAACTGAATCACTTTGTTGTACAACTGAAACTAACACAACACTGTTAATCAACTATGCTCCTATATAAAATAAAAAGTTTTAAAAAATGGAGAGAGATGTATTGATTGATTCCTCCAGGTTAGAGCTGGGGCAGAGAATGGCAGGTCCTGAAAATACTCAAACCTATGGATGTTACAGGGCCTCTGAGGCTAGTATCATATGATGCCCTAAAGCCCTCAACAAAAACTCCCTGTACTTTGCATGGCAGGAAAGCAGAGAACCACCATATTCAGGGGGCTCCTTAAGTGTGGCCAAAGGGCATATCACTGATAATCACATAGGTGGAGTAGTGGAGAGTTTTCCTGACTGCACTATATAACCTGGGTGTATGAAGCCCCAAGAAAGACTGAGGTTGAATTTCCTGCCTTCTTGGCAGGGACTGAGTAGATCTGGATTTGAGTTAAAGCAAATAAAGAATTGTGACATCTCTTATCTCATCTTCCCCACTGCAAGTTTTCTCCAGTCCTCATATTGGTTTCAATATTTCTACCCTCCTCAGTACCTTTCATATGGACATAATCTTCCAGATGTGATTTGACACAAGTAGGACTATTGTATTTCTTGTTAATAATAATAATAATAACTAGTGTATTGAATGTTTATACTTAATCCAGTGCCAAGTGTTTTACATGGATTTTCTCACTTAATTCTTGCAAGAGCCCTGTGGGGAAGATATCATCATCATAATTATTATTTATTATTATTACTACCCTGATTTTACAGATCTAGACACTAGGCTTTTACTAGTGCCACCTAAGATTCTATTCACTTTTTTGTTTTGTTTCATTTTGTTGTATTAGTTGGTTCAAAGGATGCTTGTGATCAATAAAATTCTTTATCTTTTTCCCCATGAAAAACAAACAAAAAAAAAGAATTGTAACATCTCTTCTTGCATCCCAGAGGCTGGGAGTAAGATCCTTAGCTGCTATAGATGTATCACAATCTATTTCACCACTTTACCATTGATATGTTTAGGCTGTCTCATTTTTCTCCATCAGAAATAATTATTTTACAATTTTATTCATAAAGCTTTTCATTTCCGACTAATTCTTTAATCTAAGTTCCTAGAAGTATAATTACTAAATCAAAGGCATAAAGTTCTGAGGTCATAAGTGTGGGGCCCTGAAAGCTATAGAATTAATGTGCTTCTAAGAGGAGACATAAGAGAGCTCATCCCTTCCCCCACCCCACCCAACAAGGTCTCATCAAAAGGCATATGAGGACATAGTGATAAGTTGGCCAACTTTAAAACTTACTACAGAGTTAATCAGACTGTGGTATTGGCCTAAGAATAGACATATAAATCAGTGGAAAAGGATTGAGAGTCCAGAAATAAACACTTACATTTACAGTCAATTGATTTTGACAATGATGCCAGGACAATTCAATGGGGAACAAATAATCTTTTCAACAAATGATGCTGGGTCCACTGGATACCCATGTGCAAAAGAATGAAGTTTGACCTCCTTCTCACAGCGTACACAAAAACTAACTCAAATGGATCATGGACTGAAAGATAAAAGCTAAAACTGTAAAACTCTTAGAAGAAAACATAGGAGTAAATCTTTGTGACCTTAAGTTAAGCAAAGCATTCTTAGATGACACCAAAAGCACAAGTGACAAAAGAATAAAAGTAGATAAATTGGACTTCATCAAAATTTTAAACTTTTGTGCTTTAAAAGATACCATCAAGAAAGTGAAAAGACAATTCCTCCACAGAATAAGAGGAAAATTTTACAAATAATGTATCTGATGAGGGGCTTGTATCTAAAATATATAGAGAACTCTTACTATTCAATAATAGAAGATAAATGACCAAATTAAAATATGAAAAAGGACCACATTTTAATATATAATATATAAAAGGACAATTCTCCAAAGATGTGCAAATGATCAACAGCACACAAAAACATGCGCCAAATCATCAACTATCAAGGAAATGCAAATCAAAACTAAAATGAGTGAATAAACTAGTTTATTCACACCAGCATGGCTATAATGATAATTTTTTAAAAAGAAAAAATAACAACTGTTGAAAAGGATATAGAGAAATTGGAATTCTCATATATCACTGGTAAGAATGTAAAATGTTTCAGCCACTGTGGAAAACAGTGTGGCGGTTCCTAAAAATGTTGAACATAGAAGTTCCACTCCTGGGTATATACCCAAATCCAAATAGGTCCACACAAAAATTTATACATGAGTGTTCACAGCAGCATTACTCATAATTGGCAAAATGTGGAAACAACCCAAATGCCCATCAACTGATGAATGGATAAATAAAATATGATATATCCATACAGTGGAATATTATTTGATAATAAAAGAGGAGTGAAATACTGATACATGCTACAACATGAACCTTGAAGTGACAGAAACCAGTGAAAGAAGTGAAAGAAAACTTTAAGTGAAAGAACCTTGAAGTGAAGTAAACCAGGCATAGGGACAACTTATTATATGATTCCATTTATATAAAATGTCCTAAAAAGATAAGTCTATAGAGACAAAAAGTAGGTTATTTGTTGCCTGGGACAGGGGGTGGAAGGAAATGGAGAATAACTCCTAATGCGTATGGAATTTCTCTTGGAGCTGATAAAAATGTCCTAATATCTTTTTGATGATAGTTACACAACTGTGTGAATGTGCCAAAATTATTGAATTGTACATTTAAGTGAACAAATTGTATGGTGTGTGAATTACATATCAATAAGGCTATCATTTTTTTTAATGAGATAGGCATGCAGAGGCCAGCTAGTCAATTCTTGACCCATCCACAGGTAGGATAATTTTTTTAACTATTGTGCAATATCTCTCTGTTTACATTATGTCAATGAACTAATTTATCTTGATACGTTTGAAATTATTCAGATATAATGTATATAAAGGCAACAGTTAAGCTGTAAAAGCAAGGACTCTACAGTCTACATAATTTAAAAGAAAACAAACAACAACAATAAAACTTACTGCCCTCATTGTATTTCACCAGCACTGAGTAATTTTTTTGTTGTGGTTTTCTGAAGATTTGTCATCTTAATATGTAAAAAATAAATACTTCTTTTTTAAAAATTTTATGTTATTTGTTCGTAGTGAGCTAGAACATTTTCCCCAATTGTCTATTAATAGGTTATTTGAATGTCTTTTTTCCAATTTGAAATGCTACCATCATAGATGTTTTTTAGTTTCTTTGTAGCTACACTTATCTTTTTTATTTATTTATTTTATTTTTTTTTTTGCGGTACGCGGGCTTCTCACTGCTGTGGCCTCTCCCATTGCGGGGCACAGGCTCCGGACACGCAGGCTCAGCGGCCATGGCTCACGGGCCCAGTCGCTCCGCGGCATGTGGGATCTTCCCAGACCGGGGCACGAGCCCGTGTCCCCTGCATCGGCAGGCAGACTCTCAACCACTGCGCCACCAGGGAAGCCCCACTTATCACATTTTTAATTTTGCTTCTTGCTTTTAAAATCTTAATAGTTTATCATAAAGACTATTTTTTATGTAACTTCAAATACACTTAATTTCAATAGCTACATGATAGCATTTTAGTGGCTATAAAGGGGTTTACCTAGTGATCTCCTTGATGCTGAATATTTAGACTATTTCTTTGTTGCCTTTTCATACACTCACTCACATGCATGCACACACAACAGCAATACCAATAAAACCCTTGGTGTGAAACCATGTCCAAATTTAAGTTATTTATGTGGAAAGATGATCAGAAATAGAAATGCTGTTGCTAAAATGTGAGCCATCTCTTGCTGCCTGACACAACTTTACAAAGTCTTTCCAAAAGACTTGTATTAATTTACATTCCATTTCTCTAAAACTTTGAGTGTTTTTGTGTATTATCTGCTAAAAGGAAAAACCTATGTCTATTCTTAATGCTCAGGAAAATCAGCTACTTTAGGAACGCTTCTGTAAAAGATGCTGCACCACTCTGCTCAGCATAACCACTGGATGAGTTTGTGTTTTCACACCATGTCCTTGGTTGGTGTAGAATCCACACATGTGCTGCTCACACTGCATTGCACTGACCCCAAGTTTAACAGCATGGTGTCTGGAACTGCCAGTCCCAGGACACGATGTGCCTTCTTGTGGGGTGCTGGTTCTGGACCCCTGTTCCCACAGAGGGTATTCTAAACAGGAGCATATTTTCCCAGTGGTACGTTAGGGCGGGGTGCAGAACACATCCTGGTATTGCCAGGTCCCGGACCTGCATGTACAAACTGAAAGTTAGAGACAAGGGATCTTCTTCCAGATTATTCTTAAATCTTCACTTGGTGTTTCCTGCCATGTCCCCCACAGTGAACTCCACGTATCAAAGAACAGGAAGAGAAAGAAAAATTCAACCACACATTTCACTGCAGGGCACGCTTACAGGGGGCCCTGGAGACTGGGTCAAAGCAATGTCAATCAAAGGGAAACAGCCTTTTACCCAGAGACAGTGTCCTGGGAGAGAGCTGTTCGCCAAATTTTCTGCAAATTAGAGTGATGTTGCCTACAAATGTGCTGGAGAGCATCTTCAGATGAAAGAGCAGCATGGCTGAGTACCACACACAGCTTAATTGAAAGAGTATTTCTGGAGGAGAGCACCATATGCTTTACATTTGCATCCAGACTATAAATATCCCAGTAACAACTTGAGTCCATAAATACTATATTCAGAATGCTTGGCTGGAAACATCTTTCAGTACTCGCAGTCATCTGTTTACCAGCGTGATTGTTCATTGTCTCCTCGTTGTGGAGAATTATCCCCACCATCAGGGTCATGTTGGGAAATGAGTGGGTGCCCACGGATCCAGGAATGGCCAGGCAGCCTATCCTCAGTGCCATGTACTCTGAGCCCCTTCCACCTGGCTCTGAGGCCACCTCAAGACTGAAAGTGACAGATGGCACTTCTTTAGCTAAAGCTTGGGAAGGAAGACACTGAATCTTTAACCAAACTTTACAGAGACTGCAGTAAAAGAAGAGCTCTGTGCATTTGCAAAGCTAACCTTTATTCAGAGTGTTCCATGTGACAGGAACAGTCGTGAGAACTTTTTATTCCTCACCCTCACCACAAATCTCTGTTGCTGGTATTATCTGTATTCAACCAATGGGAAAGCCAAGCCTTGACAAGATTAAGAGGCTCACCCTGTGATTAGTGATTAGCCAGCATTCTAACCTGAAGTTTACTAACACCAAACCCCACTGCAACAAGGGCAAGACAGACAATCCCAAAGCACTGCCATCTATGTGCCAAGGGATTAGAAACACCCACCATTTGCTTTCTGAATGCTGAGCAGTCACATTTACAGTGATTTAACATGCACACTCTTATTTTCTTCTTAGCATTCTCCTAAAAGATATTTAGAGAAGGTGTTAGTGTCTCCAGTTGCCAGACAAGAAAAGTGATGCTCAGAGAGGGTAAGTGACTTGCCCAAAGTCACACAGCTCATAGAGAGCAGATCTAGGAGCAGAATTTCGATTTGCCAGTTTCTATTTCAGTGTCTTTTCCACACACTTAGGATGTGCATGTAACTAGGAATCAAGAATTGAGGCATGGTCAGCCAGAAGCACCTCTGAAAGCACCCGGGCCGTATCCAGGTCTGGGCGGCTTGGGAGGGAGGCAGATGCGGTACCAAGTTCCATCAGGAGCAGGCAGTCCTGGGAGAAGCCCTGCAGAGCAAACTCACGAAGAACTTTGTAGATCCCTGGGGAGGGGTCCAAGCAGAAGAAAAAAGAAGGCTCAAGGAATTATTTGTCTAGTTAACCCTGTAGTATTTTCCTTTCTCCACAGACTGTAAGCCCCAGGAGGGCAGCACCCAGCATGTCTCCCTGACAGCCCCCAGGCACCAAGTCCCACAGAACTGCACAGGGTAGGGGGTCAGGCACCAGGATGAAGCAGAGGCGGTGACACAGGGCAGCAGCATCCCCCAGGGATGCCGAAGGTCCACACACACTGGGTCACAAAGAGTCTGCATTGTTTTTGCAAAAGTAAACAGCATGGCCAACAGAACCTATCTGCACCACCATTCCAAACTCTACTCGACAGTGACCAAGAGGGGCAGCCCTGGCGCCCTGGGCTTGACATGCTTGTGGCAAGTGACAAGAAACAGGAAGCTAGTACATCTATTTCACATGGGCTTAGTGCCACAGTGTTAGAAAGTGAGTGGTGGGGCACTCGTGTTAGTTGTGTTGATGATGCTCTCTCTGCAGGGGACATTTACAGACAGCGGGATCAGCCTGCTGTGTTAGAAGCACAAGGAAGCCCCACGAGGCCAGAGGAGAGTGAGGGGGGCCCAGAAAGAAGGAGAGTCTGGACTAGAACCATGGTGACCTTATGCCCACAGGGCAGAGCTAGAATTTTATCCTGAATGTGATGGGAAGTGTGGCAGGTCTGTGTGTTTGGGGGTCAGGGGGAGGGAGGTCGTATGACCTGAATTTTGCTTTCCTAAGATCATGCTGTCCTGTCCTGGGACACAGACCCAAGTGAGGCCCAGGGGGATGGAGCAGTTGATAGCCCTCACCCATGACTGAGCATCTTAGGACCAGGCCCACTGTCCTCCACAGTCTCTTCCTGCCCTGCCTGACTGCTTACTCTGATAGAGAACCTCCTTCTTCTCGTGCCCCAACCCAGCCACCCCTCAGAGTCCAAAATGTTCCAGGTTCAGTTAAAAGGGCAAACCTGGGAAGCCAACATCAGGAGGCGTGCAAGATGCTACTCGACATCAGCCAGAATCAAGGGGAAATGGATGGACGTCGATTTGGGTGATGGAGCAAAGCGTGAAAGCACAACCCCGGCCATGTGGAGTTTGTTCTTATGCGTCCCTCACCCGAATTCTGGAACCAGTGCCGGCACCAGTGGCTGGGAGCACAATATGTGTTAGCTCAGAAGGTCACTGGAACTTTGGCTCAGGGAAGGTTCACACAAAATGAGGCTGAGAAAACAGAGGGGCACTTAAGAGATTTTAGGAGATAGAAATGTTGGGGTGGTTGATAACATGTGTCATCAAGAACGAAAGTCCACCGTGGGCCTGGCAACCCTGCAATCTTGCCGAGAGTGCCAGGCTGCATGATGGATCAGTCTCCAGATGCTGAGCAATTTCTGAGGCACCTAAGCACATCAAGGTGACCATGGCATGACCACCTACCATTCAACTACTCTTTGCTGCAATGTTCGCTGCTTGCTCAGAAAGCCATGGGTCTTTGGCCTGGGTTGCTTGGCTGCAACACAAACCCACGACATGCGTGACATGGATCTGGGCCCATTGCACCCTCCGTGTGCTTGGGGGTAAAGAACACAACATAACTATGCTTACACTGTGGCTACTGCTGTTACTGTAATACAATCTTTCATCTCTGGTCCAAGAGTCTGGTTTTTCCATTAGTGTCCATGGAACTGAGCTGTTAGCTTGTGGGGTAGAACTTCAGACCTTCACAGAGAGCAACCCTCCCAGTTACACTGTAATTGCATCTTTTTTTTTTTTTTTTTTTGCAGTACGCGGGCCTCTCACTGTTGTGGCCTCTCCCATTGCGGGGCACAGGCTCCGGACACGCAGGCTCAGCGGCCATGGCTCACGGGCCCAGTCGCTCCACGGCATGTGGGATCATCCCAGACCGGGGCACGAACCCGCGTCCCCTGCATTGGCAGGCAGACTCTCAACCACTGCACCACCAGGGAAGCCCTAACTGCATCTTTTGAAAGAGCCCAGAGGACAGTCCTATCACCAAGGTGAATTGGAGGTGGAAGCGTTGGAATCCTTGGAAAGCACTTTCATGGCTCTTCTCTGCAGGACAAGGGCAGGTGAGAGGAGGGGCCAGGGGGTGGGTCCCTGATTTAAATGGAGGTGCCAAATGCAAGCATGGCAGAGCCATGTGGGAGCACGGATCTGTCAGAAGCAAGGAAGGCATGAGACTGTGACAAGCAACAGAATTTGTGGAGACATCTGGAAGTTCTGCCTCTGGCTAATTAATCTCAGGGATTCAAGGATCAAAACAGATCAATCGGCCAATAAGTTTGTACTTATATAAAACAAACAAACAGGGCTTCCCTGGTGGCACAGTGGTTAAGATTCCACCTGCCAGTGCAGGGGACACGGGTTTGAGCCCTGGTCTGGTAAGATCCCACATGCCGCAGAGCAACTAAACCTGTGCGCCACAACTACTGAGCCCGCACGCCTAGAGCCTGTGCTTTGCAACAAGAGAAGCCACTGCAATGAAGACCCCGCGCAGCGCAGCGAAGAGTAGCCCCCACTCACTGCAAGTAGAGAAAGCCCGCATGCAGCAATGAAGACCCAACGCGACCAAAAATAAATAAATAAAATAAATTTATTTAAAAAACAAACAAACGAGAACAGATAATGCCCTCCAGGCCAGTTAAAAGGAAGCTCAGCTGAGCCCTGAACCAGACCTGAGTCTGCTCACCCACCCGAGATCTGAGTCTGTCACCTACTCCAGACCTGAGTCTGCTCACCCACATGCCACAATCAGTTTGCTGCTTCATCCCTGTTCCAGAACTGAGTTTTCTAAGTGGACATTTAGAAAACAGTGTAGTGATCACCAGGAACCAAGGTCAGTATGAGCTCTTCTCTTATTCCTCTTTATGGCATCATCACGCTGGTGCATGTTCATTCATTCACTCTGTCTCTATGTGCTGGACGCTATTCCAGTTCCTGGAAATACAGAGGTGAACAAACCAATCCTCTGCCCTTTGGGACTTGTAATTCTAGTGGGAAATTAAACATTTTGAATCATTTGCCATGGACTTTGTCCTGGTATTTCAGAATTTTGGCTAAAGCTTCCAGCTGAGAGCAGTGGGTGGTAGTATTCCTATATCCCATGGATAAGCATTAGATAGTCCTGATTCTGGTCCCCTCAACCCATCACTCACTTCTAACCCATGAGAGAGTCCATGTGGGCAGACTTATTTGAAGATTATATAAAGAGAGGATTTTGTGGCCTCCTCCTACCTCAAACCAGGTCAAATGAGAGCCTCCACCACCACCAAGGAATTGTTTTCAGAGTCTGGGACTGTCAGATACAGGAACACTGCAGCCTGGATGAGGGCTGAGTTCAAATCTTGTGTGTCCCATACTGTCTTAGGAGAAGAGCCTCCAGTAGTCCTTGGGAGATTATGGCAGTGTCCCCTGGATTGTGGGAGAGGGCATGGCTGGAACTACCTAAAGACAGGAGGGAGGGGCTGGGCACTTCTGCTGGGGTCAAATGGGATAAGAATTCAGGAGTTTTCCTGGTGGGGACATCCTTGGTGAGGTTGGTGGGGCTCTGAGTGGTCTGGGTTCCACTTATGTTAACCACCCCCCAAGAGGGTTGCAGCCTAAGGTGAGAAGACTCCTGGATGAGCATTCTGCTTTAGGGGGTGGGAAGTGCAGACAGCCCTGACAGCCCAGAAGTTACCAAAGAACCCATTCATGAGCCCCATGAAGAACAAAGGATGCTTCCTGTGACCAAGTGTTTTGACAAGAAAGAACTACACAGAGAGCCAGCCAAGTCAAAAAGCCCTTCATTTCTTTCCTTCTGATCCCTCTCAGCTGCCCCCTAACCCTAAAGGAGCTAGAATGGGGTGGGGGAAAGGAGGAGGTAGAGCCAAAGAATTAGACAGATGGTACATCAACTGTGCACTGCTGACCATCAGGTCAGCCTGGAGGAATGGGGGAGTGAGGCTTTAACTTTGTTGTATGATCATGGTTTCAACCTAAACTGGACCAAACGTCTTCCTTCTTAAAAGTCATCAGAAGGTTATAGAATGTGAGATGCCAATGAGTGATAAGGAAGGGAGAAGTGATGCATTTTGAGGACCAGTAGGAGTGAATGAAACTCTTTCTTAGTTGCCGTCTAGCAAATGTAGTCCATTGAGTAAACCAGTGTTGCAGAAAATATAAAGTCATGTGATATGAAATGATTGAGATGACATAATGCCAGGTAGTGTCTAGTGCTATGAACCAATCAAAAGCAGGATAAGGGGGAGTGGAGCATGGTGGGGAAGAGGCGGAGGTAGCACCAGGCAGAGGCTCTCTGCAGACCTGAATGAGGGAGTAGCCATCAGGAGGACCCAGGGAAGAGTTCTCCATGCTAAGCATCTCTTGAATCCACACCCTCTCCACCCACCCCCAGCACCACTCTCATTTAAGTCACCTTCATCACCAACCTGGACAACAGCCATCTCCTGACTGGCTTCCCTGGTTCCCACCTTGCAATCCATCCCCTACCCTAATGTGAGCCTTCAGAAACACAGCCTTCATGTGCACACCTCTAGTGAAACCCTTCAGAACCCTCCATTCAACCTTGGAATAAAATATCTAAAGCACTAGGGAGATGTATGTGGTCCTCATGTATTCCGGTCTGGACTGACCTCCCCTGACCTCCTTCTTATTTCTTCCCCTCACCACACGCCCTGGTCTGGCCAAATATCTTTCAGCTTCTTGAAAGGCCCAAGCTCTCTCTTATTTTCAAGTCTTTGCATATCCTTCATCTATGGATAGGACATTTTTTCCACCTCTTCACAAAGTTGATTCCTTCTCACCCTCCAGAACTTATCTGAAGACATCAATACATCAAAGAAGTCTTCCTGGGCCACCGGGCAAAGGTATTTGTTCCTAAGGCATTGTGCAAAGCTTTCTCATTCTTCACTGCAATTGTGTCTCTAGTACCTGAGGCCCCAGCATCATTGGCTCCTCTAGGCTAGAAGCAGTGTCTGTATGGTCATCTGCTCATCTCCTGGTGACCAACATATAGCAGCACTTAAAGAATATTTGTTGAACAAATGACTGAGTGAACAGAGGGATATAAACCATCAGAAGGAGGAACTCAGCCAGCTGAAAGCACCAGGTGAGAAGGCCCACGGGCTGAGGAGAGAGACTTTACCTGGTGGTCAGGAAGAAAGCCCCCCTCTCCTTGTGGGTAACACAGTCAGTGGAATGGGGGTCAGGGCCTCTGCATTGTCACATGACCTCTTTGAGCTCTGCATCACCACAACGTGGAGGGTGAATATTCACCCCCACTTACCCTCAGAAAGGTTCAGAGCAGAGCCTTAGTGATAGAGACAGGCACCTTCGGAGCTCTGCCTGGGCCAAGATGAGTGGCGGTGGGAGGGCTGCTGAGCAGCCTGGACCTCAAGGTGGAGGTACACAGACTGAGACTTGGATTGGGCCTCTTTTGCAATTCTTGAGATTCTTTGAACATTAGTTTTGATGATTAAAGGGCCTAGATATCTTTAGTCATGTAAGAAATCAAGAAGTCATAAGAAATTAAAGCCAGACAGGCAAGTGTCAAAAGTAAACGCATAACCTGGCATAAAGTTGAGCAGACCCTGTCCTTGGTCTCGTAATGCTGGCTCCCTGGCTCCCAGCTGTGGCTCCTAACTTGGGCCTCAGTTTTGCCAAGGAAAAGACACCAAGTTCTACAAGACCCCAAGAAGTTCAAGAAGGATGAGGGACTTTTGGTTTCTGCTCCAACATGTAGAGCTTGGAAATCATCACTCTTGTCCTTACAGCAAACAAAAGCTAGACAAATTAAAAATCAACAACTTTTCTAAGAGCCATCACAGAGCCAAGGTTGCAGGGCTAACAGTCACCACAAAATGTAGAAGGACTGGTGCATCCAGAGAGACAGAGCTGAGGTCAGCTTAACTAAATGGAACAAAAGCTGCTGGAGGGGCTTCCCTGGTGGCGCAGTGGTTGGGAGTCCGCCTGCCGATGCAGGGGACACGGGTTCGTGCCCCGGTCCGGGAAGATCCCACATGCCGCGGAGCGGCTGGGCCCGTGAGCCATGACCGCTGAGCCTGCGCGTCCGGAGCCTGTGCTCCGCAACGGGAGAGGCCACAACAGTGAGAGGCCCGCGTACTGCAAAAAAAAAAAAAAAAAAAAAAATGCTGCTGGAGTCGTAAAGTGGTAGGAACACTAAAAGGGTAATTTTGATGAATTACTGGAGGCTGAGTGTGGACTAGCATGAGAGGGAGAAATTCCTGGGGCCACAGTCTTAAGGATGACCCTACTTATCTGTGACCTTTATATCTCAGGATCCCACCAGGTTCTCATGGTGAAGATCCTAGAAAGATTCACCTCCTGACTCTGGCAGGGGGAAGGGAAGAGTAACTATCAGGAAATATGCCCAAAGCCTTCTTCATAACAAAGGTCTACTATCTAAGAGACCACATTAGATAAGACCAGAGCCTTAGCTGGGAGAAGGGAATTCCTACCACTCAACCCTCTCCAGCCTTCTTGTATCATCTAAGGGGGTTGGGGAACACAGCCCACAGGAGTAAAGACTTCAAGAATATAAACTGTAAATGTTGCATCCAATGAAAGGAGTAGGGTGCAGGGGAGATAAAGCTAAAGTGTGTACCAAAGCAATACTTTAATTCCTTCAAAGACACAGGCTCACTTGAGAATAGATGACCTGAATAACCCTATATCTATTATGATTTGAATCAACTATTTAAAACCTTCAAAAAAAAAAAAAGCATCAAGTCCAGATGTGTTCACTGGTTAATTCTGCCAACATTTAGGCAGTAATAATAATTCCAGGTATAGAAGCAAAGGAAACACTTCCTCGGTCATCTATGAGGACAGCACTACCCTAATAACAAAATCAGATGACTACAAGAAAAGAAAACTACAAACTACATCTCTCATTTATTTGAAAATAAACTTAAATATCCTCCACAAAATATTAGCTAATCAATTCAATCCTGTATGCCATAACCAAGTGAGATTTATTTCAGGTTTGCAAGGCTGGTTGAACATTCAAAAGTCAATTAATGTAATCTAGCACATCACTGTCTGAAGAAGAAAAATAATATGATCATATCAAATGACACAGCAATAGACAAAAGCCAACACTCATGAATGATATAAAAAAAAAAAAACTATAAGAAAACTAGAAATAGAAGGAACTTCCTTAACATGATAAAGAACATCCACAGAAACAGAACTACAGCCAACATCATAGGTAATGGTGAGGAACTAGATGCTTTCTTAAGATTAAGAACAGGGACTTCCCTGGTGGTCCAGTGGTTAAGAATCCACTTTCCAATGCGGGGGACGTGGGTTCGATCCCTGGTCAGGGAACTAAGTTCCCACATGCGGCGGGGCAACTAAGCCCACGTGCTCTGGAGCCCGTGCACCACAAATGGAGAGCCTGCACTCTGCAACAAAGATCCTGCATGCTGCCACTAAGACCTGATGCAGTCAAATACATAAATAAATAAATAAATAAATAAAATCTCACCAATCCTATTCAACATCACACTAAAAATCCTAGCTAGCACAATAAGACTGAAGAAAAGAAGGAGAAGGAAGAGGAGGAGAAGGAAAGAAAAGAAGGAAGGGAGGGAAGGAAGGAGAGGCATACAGATTGAAAAGGAAGAGGTAAAAACATCTTTATTCACAAATGACATCACTATCAACATAGAAATCCCCAAAGAATCTACAAAAATATTACTGGAACTAGTAGGTCAGTATAGCAAGGTCACAAAATACAAGGTCAATATACAAAAAATCCATTGTTTTCCTATGAACCAGCAATGAACAACTGAAATTTGAAAAAAAAATGTTTAAATACCATTTAAAACAGCATCAAGAAATAAAATACTTAGATATAAATATGCACAGACTCTGTATAGGGAAAACTATAAACACTGATGAAAGAAGTATAAAAAGATATAAATAAATGGATATTCTCTGTTTAATGATTGGAAGGCTCAATACTGATGTCAGTTCTTCCCAACTTTATATATAGATTCCATATAATACCAGTAACTATTTGTAGATATCTACAAACTAATTCTAAAACTTATATAGAAAAAACCAAAAGACCTGGAATTTATGACACAATACTGAAGATCAAATTGGAGGACTCACACTACCTGATGTCAAGATACACAATAAAGCTAAGGTAATCAAGATGGTGCAGTATTGGTAAAAGAAATACATAGATCAATGGAACAGAGTAAAGAGCCCAAAGAAGACCCACACAAATATAGTCAACTTATTTTTTACAAAGGCACAAAGGCAATGCCATAGACAGAAGATAGTCTTTTAAAAAGTATTGCTAAAAAATTAGATGTTCATATACAAAAAAATGAACCTAGACAAAGACCTTACACTTACACAAAGAGAAATTAAAAATGGATCACAGACATAATTGTAAATGAAAACATATAAAACTTCTAGAAAAAAATACAAGAGAGAATCAACATCACATTGGGTTTAGTGAGAAGTTTTTGATATAACATCTTACATGATCCATGAAAAAAAAAATGATAAGCTGGACTTCATTAAAATTAAAACCTTTGCTTCGTGAAAACACTTAAGAGAATGAAAACACAAGCCACAGACTGGGAGAGAATTTTGCAAAGCACATATAATAAAGGACTTGTATCACAATGTACATGAACTCTTAAAACTTAACAATAAGAAAGCAAACAACCCAATTAATAGACAAAATATCTGAGCAGACATCTCATAAAAAAGATGTACAGATGATAAGTATGTAAAAAGGTGCTCAAAGTCATTTATCATAAGGGAAATGCACATCAAAACAACAATGAGGTATAACTGCATACCTGCTAGAATGGCCAAAATCAAAAAACCAATAATACCAATTGCTGGTGAAGATGTAGAGCAACAGGAACTCTCATTTCACTGCTGCTGGGGATGCAAAATGGCCCAGCTACTTTGGAAGACAGTTTGTCACTTTCTTACAAAACTAAACATAATCTTACCATAGGATCCAGCAATCTCATTCCTAGATATTTACCCAACTGATTTGAAAACTTAAGTCCACACAAAAACCTGCATGTGAATATTTATAAGAGCTTTTCACAATCTCCAAAAACTAGAAGAAACCAAAATGTCCTTCAATAAATGAATGGGTGAAAAAGAGTGGGTACATCATTACTGAGCACTAAAAAACAAAACTGTCAAGTCACATAAAGACATGAGTGACTTTATTCCCATCTTGCCCCTAGGTTCTTCATGACCATTTTTTTTTTTTTTAGATTCCATATACATGTGTTAGCATACGGGAATAAAGACACAGACCTACTAGAGAAGGGACTTGAGGATACAGGGAGGGGGAAGGGTAAGCTGGGACGAAGTGAGAGAGTGGCATGGACATATATACACTACCAAATGTAAAACCGATAGATAGTGGGAAGCAGCCGCATAGCACAGGGAGATCAGCTCGGTGCTTTGTGACCACCTAGAGGGGTGGGATAGGGAGGGTGGGAGGGAGGGAGATGCAAGAGGGAAGAGATATGGGGACATATGTATACATATAGCTGGTTCACTTTGTTATAAAGCAGAAACTAACACACCATTGTAAAGCAATTATACTCCAATAAAGATGTTAAAAAAAAAGAGTGAATCTTAAATGCATATTGCTAAGTAAAAACAGCCAATCTGAAAATGGCACATTCTGTATGGTTACATTTATATAACATTCTGGAAAAGGCAAAACTATACAGACAAGGCTATAAACAGATAAGTGTTTGCTAGGAGTTCAGCAGGGGT
>NW_006788189.1:417348-417592 GCF_000442215.2 Lipotes vexillifer
CAGCAGGGGTAAGGAACAAGAGATTTTTGGAGTGGTGAAATTATTCTGTATAATGTGATGGTGGACACATGACACTATGCATTCGTCAAAACCCATGGAATTTTTCAATATGAAAAGTAAACTTTAATGATTGCAAATTTTAAAAAAATTACTTAGGAGGTCAGGGCACATGACAGAATGCATTATGTGATGAAAGAATCCAATTGTATGAAACTACCTCATGAAAGTAGTTTCCTCCTGCTGA
>NW_006788189.1:417602-435966 GCF_000442215.2 Lipotes vexillifer
GTAAAAAAGATGTTGACCTAAGTAACTTTGGAAATGAGTACAGTCTCTCACAGTAAGATTAAAGGCAAAAGGAACTGTACAGAAGCATTGTACTCTAGCTAATGAAATTGTTTCCTTGAAATTAAATAAATGGATGGTGAACGGTGGGAGCCAGGTTTCTCACTTTTGGAGTCAGAGGTTATGGAGGAGCGAGGGGAGAGGACTACAATGATTCATATGATAATGTGTTTAAGTTGGAGACATTAATATGAACTCAGAACTATCTTAACATACAGTTAGATACATATAGAAAACATATAGATAAGTATATATATAAGAGATAGTATACACACAGGTATTTTCTTGCTCTGTCAGCTGAGATGGCCTAAAAATAATAACAGCTCAGGAGCAATGAGCACACCTAGCACCAGATCTTGGTTTCTAATACCATTCTCCAAGAAAAGGAACCAGAGCTCCTTGAAGAAGTGAATAATTATAGACCTAGGGAAGAAAATTTACAATATGAACCTAGAGAACCATATACTGCCAGAAAGTAATGCGGTGCTAAGACACACAATACACAAGCACACACAAACAATGATGGGGTCTATCACAGGAGCCAACTGAAAGAGCTCCTAATGGTCAAAACTGGAACAGTTTGAGCAAAAAATATTTAAAAAGAAGTATTGGGTTATAACCCAAAGTGTAAAATAAATATCCATGAGTCCATACTCATATAAATAAATGCTTAAATAAATAAATGGGGGAGAATAGACAAATTTCCTTGCAGAATTCCAAATGATCCATGTGGATACTCCACCCTCAAGGACATGGGGCATAACCCCTCTCTGTAAATGTGGGCTGTGCATAGTGACTTCCTTGCAAAAATACAGGAAAAAGGAGGGGAGAAAAAAGAGTGACTTTACCCTGGAGAAATCTGACAAACATGATCTCAGCCAGGTGATCAAGGTCAACATCCACAGTGATATATTATGTTGACAGTATCTATTCTTGATATGACGTGATGAGAATGCGATCTTCCTCTCTCTCTGTCATCTTCCTCCCAGAAACCCGCAACTCCAATCTAATCAGGAGAAAAGGCTCAGACAAGTACCAACTGAGGGACTTTCTACAAAATATCTGACTGTTGTGACTCAACAGTGCCAAAGTCATCAAAGCCAGGGAAAGTCTCAGAAACTGTCATAGCCAAGATGAGCCTAAAGAGACATAATGACTAAATGGAGCTTGAGATCCTGGATGGGATCCTGGAACAGAAAAAGGACTTTAGGTTAAAACTAAGAAGATTAAAATGTGGACTTCATTTAATATTAATATATTGATATTGGTGAAAAAGATACCATACTAAAGTAAGATCTTAGTAGTAGGGGAAACTGGGTGTGGTGCATATGGGAACTCGATATGCTAACTTTGTGACTTATGTGTAAATCTAAAACTATTATAAAAGTAATTTATTGAGAGAAAAAAGGACCAAAATCCCCACCCCTGCAAGAGAAAAGCAAAGTCTTCCCTTCCCTCACAATTATTTTCCAGTATTAAACAAAGTTTCCCAGTATTAACACAGCAGCAGGATAGAACTGCTAACACATATAAGTTCAGGGGTGCTTATCTAGGAAATGAGATTTCCTGGAGCCAAGAACCTGGTGTTCAGACTCTCCCCATCACCCAGCCCTTCTCCTTCCCACTATAAAAGGCCTACCTTTCCTTTGACTTAAAGCTGAGTCTGCTATTACAATGCTCCTAACACAAAGGCCTCGAGCCACCAGCAAAGATCATGGAAGACAGGGTGAAGCAAGAAGATTCTTGACCTGAGTCCCTGTTATCCCATAGGATGGTTGTGCAGTCTTTGAGAGGCTGCCTCACTTCTTTGAGGATCAGTTTGCTCATCTGAGAAACAATGAAAAAGAGACAAACTGCAGGGTAGTTGTGATGATGAAATGAAAGAACAAGCATAAACGTTACCCATATATCATAGATACTGAATATTGTCATTATCAGCCAGGAACTCATCATAACTCATGCCAAGGGGCCAGGACACACACGGAGGGGGCCGCACAGTGCAGCTGTAAGATAGAGGTTATCATGAGTGGTCTGCTTGCTCCATGGCCAATGTTCTAGTGAAGAGGGATCCTCCCACTGTGCTGTCCTCTATCCTTGTGGGGTCCAGTGGGTGGGGATTGGCTATGGGACCATGTAGGAGGGGAGAAATGGGGCTTCCCTGGTGGCGCAGTTGTGGCATTGTGTAGGCTGGCAAGTCCAAACTCTGCTGGGGTAGGCAGGCAGGCTGGAGACCAGCTGAAGAGTCGATGTTGCAGTTTGAGTCTGAAGGCGGTGCACAGAAAGAACGCCTTCTTACTCAAGGAAGGTCTGTCTTTTTGCCGTTAAGGGCTTCAACTGATTGGATGAGGCCCACCCACACTACGTACAGAGAGCCATCTCTTTCACTCAAAGTCCACCAATTTAAATGTTAATATCATCTAAAAAACACCCTCACAGCCACATCTAGACATGTTAAACCAAACATCTGGCTATTATCGCACAGCCAAGCTGACACAAAGTTAACCACGACACAGCTGTTGGGTCAGCTCCCCGCTGAGCATTCAGAAGGAAAAAGGATGAGCCTCTAGGCCTATAGACGTGTCCTCTTCTGGGGGGGGTTATTTTATTTTCTCAGAATGCATAAAAATAACTTAAAAATAAGAGTTGTGAAATAAGAGTTTGCATTATTATTAGAGATGTCACCACTGGACTCCCAAGAAAGTCACTAGGGACAGGATGGGGTGGGTACCAAGCCCCTGGGGATCGTGTCACAGGCTGTGAAGAGTCTGGGTCTCCAGATGCCTGCCCAGAGCAAGCACCCTTCCTGCTGTAGTAGACAGATCTCAGCAGAAGTAAGTGTCCTCGGGATTTCCCCTCTCAGATTCAGGGCATATCTATTTAATAATATGAAAATGTTCTCAGCAGGCAGTAAGAAAGTGCCAGATGCCTGGAAGGAGAAAGGTGCAGAAAAGTGAACTAAAAGGTGGTCCTGGAGATTCCCAGCAAAACGGGGACTGAAGCTGAAATTCACTCTCCACAACTCTACACCCATCGCTTCCTCCAAACACATAGAAATGATGAACAAAAAATTAACACACATAGACAAGCTTAAACATGGGTCAGAAATGGGCTTGCAGCCCAGCAGCAATGCTGAACCTGAGTGAAGATGACCTGCACACAGGAACACAGGGCCGCATCTTAGAGAGCAGTGTTCTAATACCCTTGCAGGGAAAGGGGCCACACACCTGCATGGAGCAGGGCCTGAGTTCCTGGGATGCATCTGGCCACAGGGAAAGGGGAACTGGATCTGTGGGGCCCCAAAGCACGTGCACATTCCAAGAGGTAAATGATGCCTTACCCGATAACCTGTGTGCCCCTCTCTTGGGGGTCGGGGGGAGGGAAGGAGGTAGGACATGACAGAGGATTCATTCTAAGAATCAGATAACACATTCTAAAGTCTTCAAGCTTCTAAAGAGGGTAAAACAAGTTCCTGGCAGCAGAAGAAACATGGAGGGGCAAACACCTGGAAGGGTCAGAGGGAACAGATATTCCAAGGCAGGGATATGCAAGGTGGGAATATGCAAACAGAATCCACTCTCTGAGGAGGCAGCCTGGGCAGGGCATGGATCCGAGGTGTGTGATGAGGATGCTACCAACACCCTTGGTGGAGCCTAAATTCCTTCTGCTGGAGACAAATAGGGCTTTCTCGTTGCTATTAAGAGAATATTGTTCATTGTTACATCCTCAGAGCCTAGAACGGTGCCTGTCTGGAATATAGTAGGCATTCAATATTTGTGAAATGGAAGGAAAGAAATAAAGAAGAAAATAAGGAAGGAAGGAAGAGAGGAAGGAAGGAACTGATGAATGAAGGGAGAGAGAGAGAAAGAAAGGAACAGTGAAAGAAAGGTAGGAAGGTAGGAAGGACGGTAGGGAGGAAGGAAAGAAGGAGAACAGAGGGAAGGAAGGAAGGAGGGAGGGAGGTGGAAGACTCGACTTCCAGTGGACCTTGAGCCTCACTCTACGCTCACTGTAATACATCAGCATCTAAATGACACACCCACAGGAGCCATGACAGTTCTGATGCCGATCACAAAAGGCCAAAAAGTGGGAGGTGGACCAGTTCCTGAAAATCTCCACCCCTTCTCCAAAATAGTTGGAATACTCCTCCCACTCATTAGCCTATGAAATTACCCAGCCCATAAAAACTAACCACCCCATATTTCGGGGACTCTCGCCTTCTGAGATGGCCCACTATCTGTGGAATGTGTTTCTCCCAAGATCACTCTAGCCTTTTGAGATGGCCCGCATTCTGTCTATGGAATGTGTATCTCTCTAAATAAATCCACTTCTTACATATCACTTTGTCTCTCACTGAATTCTTTCTAAGATGAGACATCAAGAACCTGAGCTTCATTAGGTCCTGAGACCAAGTGTGTGGTGTCAATTAAAAGACAATGGGGAGGGGGAAGGGTAAGCTGTGACAAAGCGAGAGAGAGGCATGGACATATATACACTACCAAACGTAAGGTAGATAGCTAGTGGGAAGCAGCCACATAGCACAGGGAGATCAGCTTGGTGCTTTGTGACCGCCTGGAGGGGTGGGATAGGGAGGGTGGGAGGGAGGGAGACGCAAGAGGGATGAGATATGGGGACATATGTATACATATAGCTGGCTCACTTTGTTATAAAGCAGAAACTAACACACCATTGTAAAGCAATTATACCCCAATAAAGATGTAAAAAAAAAAAAAAAAGACAGTGGGTGTAAGTCCCAATCTGAGTTGTGCAGTTTCAGCCCGAGTCCTGTATTGAGTTTATATGCATTCATTCTCCCCATTAAGCACCATGACAGCCCTTAGCTAGTGGGACTGAGGGGCCTGCCTCTGTCTGTCACAGTCAGGATTTGCCACTTGTGTCATCCAATTCCCACGTGTCCAAGTTGTGCCTGCTCAGCCTGGGCTGGTCTGAGGTTCTTTTGCAGAAACCCTCAGCCTCTGCTGATGCACTTGCCCAAGTTTCCCTCTGCACACTGTTCTCTCCGTGAAAGGACTGCATCTCCCACACCTGCTGGATCGCAGCAGCTTCCTGCTACCCCCAGCAAGGCAGCGGCCCAGGGAGGACAGCTCATTGTCACTCTTTTTGCAAAGAAGAAGCATCAAGAAATTTTCTGGGCTGAGAAACACTCTCTGCAAAGGATGGAAAAAGAGGTTCCTCAACACTTGGTTTATAATCACAGTCATATTAACAGCCCCCATGAGTTGAGCACCTATAAACTGTGCACTGACACCATTCAATCTCCCATTGGTCCTCACAGAATCCCTGAAAGACTGGGATTCAAAGCTCCACTATACAGATGAGCGGAGTGAGATTCGGAGGGGTTAAGTGACATGTCCAAGGTCACACAGCTAGAAAGCAGGGGAGACAAGCTCTGACTCATTTCCGTCCTGCCCAGACCACTTTCCACAGCTCCATACCACATCCCATAACTGCCACCCAGCATCTTCACCAGCTGCCTCTGGTGCCCAGGGCGGACAGCTCATCCCAGCAGGGTCTTAACATCACAGACCCTGGACACAAGTGGGTCAGGTTTAATGTGTCCATGAAAGAGCCTAGCAGTGAAGACATTAATTTTCAGCAATGCCCAGGCAAGGAGGCCACAGAGGGCGGTGACAGATTCCCTTGATACCTGATGTCCCCAGGAAGCCCCCTGCCCTGTTATGGCCAGGCTCTAACCTAGTGGCTAGACTCGAGAGCCCCCAGGGCAGTGGCAGCAGCTTTAGGACCAGAACTATCGAGGCCACAAGACCCCATCATGCCCACTCAGTCGCACCCAGCCCCCTTGAAGGAGCAGTTCTGCCTGGGGGCCGGATAGAGATGACTACTATGGGTAGGGAGGTGGAGAGGGAAGCTTCTGCTCACACAGAACAGCGTCGGGCAGCTATATTCAGTGTCAAGGAAGCTGAGTCCATGCCTGTGGGCAGCGGTTACAACATTCTATTGCTGTTTAATACTAATTCTAACCACTTGCTTTTTTTCTTTTCTTTTTCCTCCCCTGTATGTAGACATTTGTTTTTATACAGTCACTAAACTTTTCTAATTATAGCAAATGGGAAACAAACCACATCCCACAGCTGGAGATGCATTTTGTTCATAATTAATTAGAACTAATTGATTAGATACCTTTCCTAATGTGTGGTTTTATGGTCAGACTGAAATGTAACCCCAATCCACCGTAGCACGACTCCCTCGGTCCAGAGGAGATACTGCTCACAGCGAACCATGAACAAGGGCATCGGGCACCCTCACCAGAGCAGCCAGGCCTGCAGTGGTGACCCTCGCCTCACCTGGCCTGACCCCTCCTGCCTGCCCCATGCACTAGGGAAGGGACCCGGGGCTGCAGCGCCCACTTCTAGTCCTTCATTCTACTCCTTCTACCTCCTGTCTGCCCCTGGCATTGGCATTCTGCAGCAAACAACATCCCCTCTGCAGGGTCAGGGTCTGATGGAGAAGATGGCAAAGTCAGCAAATAAGCATAAAATTCTACTGAGTGAGGTGGGACTCCAACCAAACCATGAACCTCCAAGGGCGATCCCCTCCAGCACTGCCCAGATTTTTCCAGCCTCTCCAGTGGCTGATTTTGTTGTCCTCTCTTCGTAGGTAGCACAGAGCTAGACAGGCATCTAACCATTCCCCTTACGTTGGTTTTGCAAGAGCAAAAACCACTCCCGCGGGCTTCTCTGGTGGCGCAGTGGTTGAGAGTCTGCCTGCCAATGCAGGGGACACAGGTTCGTGCCCCGGTCCGGGAAGATCTCACATGCCGCGGAGCGGCTGGGCCCGTGAGCCATGACCGCTGAGCCTGCACGTCCGGAGCCTGTGCTCCGCAACGGGAGAGGCCACAACAGTGAGAGGCCCGCGTACCGCAAAAAAACAAGCAAACAAACAAACAAACAAACAAAAACCACTCCCGCCAGAGGTGGGTTTGGCCTTTGAAGATGAAGCCAGAGGAAGTCCTCTGACCTGTCTGCTGCACATGGGCTGGTCCATACAGCTTTGGCTTCCAAACTCGTGCTAGGTTGGTTTGGTTTGTTATTCACCAAACAAAATTGTGCTCTTTCACATCATATTTGCCTTATGCTCTTTTTTCAACTTCTTCATCTTAGAAATGAGGAAATGGAGGCAGAGACAGGATTCGGCCCTTGCTGCCGACCCCAGAACCAGCTGTGTCATGTCCCGGACCCGTGGGTGCTGACTCCAGTCCATTGCTCCCTCTAATCCTGGCAGGGCTGCCTTTCCCAAAGGGCCCCTTGTAAGCAGCTGGAGACCATCCTGGAGAAGTCAGCCCCCCACTCTTCCCTTCTTCCACAGCCCCCTTAAAGTCACGAGGCCAGCAAAGTTTTCCCTCTTCTCATTTTTTGTTTTTAATTCTTTTCCTTTTTTTTTTTTTTAAACCCCACATTTGTTTATTTATTTATTTTTTTGGCTGTGTTGGGTCTTCATTTCTGTGCGAGGGCTTTCTCTAGTTGTGGCAAGTGGGGGCCACTCTTCATCGCGGTACGTGGGCCTCTCACTATCACGGCCTCTCTTGTCGCGGAGCACAGGCTCCAGAAGCGCAGGCTCAGTAGTTGTGGCTCACGGGCCTAGTTGCTCCGCGGCATGCGGGATCTTCCCAGACCATGGCTCAAACCTGTGTCCCCTGCATTAGCAGGCAGATTCTCAACCACTGCGCCACCAGGGAAGCCCCCTCTTCTCACTTTAAATGTCAGGCCAGGAACTTCCCTGGTGATCCCTGGTCAGGGAGCTAGATCCCGCATGCCACCACTAAGAGTCCACATACTGCAGCTAAGACCCGGCACAATCTAATTAATTAATTAATTAATTAATATTTAATAAATAAATAAATGTCAGGCCAATCTCGTACTCACATACAGTAGAGATGATTGCAGACCCAAAATAAATGAGTATTTGTATCAGTTTCAGTTAAGAGAAAATGTAATTCAAACTGGCAGAAACAAAGGATTCATAGTCTCTTGTAGTGGCAAGGTCTATGGGAGGAGGGGGTTTCCGCAGTTAAAGCACAGCCCCTCATCTTTACTTCTCTGCTCTCTCCCCCTCCCCCCCGACCCCTCCCTAGGCTGGCTGTGACCTTGGGCTGGCTTCCTTCCTGGTCCTAAGAGGGCCACTAGCATGCAGGGTCTCAGAATAGCCCCTCCTTCAGCCGCCAAACTCAAGTCCTGATGCTGACAGCGACTGCTCAGGCCACTGGGCAAGGGAACACGGTGTGAGGCTAGGTCCTGGCCTGGGAGAGCAGGATACGGGGCCCCACAGGTGGAGAGGGTTGGAGTTATAGGAAGACAGCCACCAGGTCCACCACACCACTACCTTCGCTGATTTTCTGTGATTTTTAAAAAGTTTATTTATTTTTCTGATTATACTAAAAAATATAAAACAAAAGTCAACCAACCTCACATCAAGAGGTTACTGCCATAAATACCTGTGTATTTTCTCCCTTTCTTTTCAGGTTGAAATTCTATCCCCAGAATTCTTTCTTTCTCCCACAGTAGTCCCAATTTTTAGTAGGAGGTGTCCGCTTGTTCACGGGGTCCATGGGTAGGTGGGGCTCCCTAAGGCTAGAGGTAGAACCAAAGGCCCAGCCCAGCAGGAGGAGGACTGCCTTCTTCTGAGTGGTCATGTGACCTGGCCCATCCAATCAGAGAGAGCCTCCCAGGGGCCTTTTCTCTTAGAACACAGGCTCATGGATTTGCCCTCTTTGCTTGCTACCTGTGAACCCTCGGAACTGCTCTCAACCAGAGAAATTCTGCCTTGGATCAGAATCAAAACACGAGAAGAGACACTGAGGGTTGTAAACATAGAAACAGATCCTGATCACTCAGTAGGGCCCCTGCACTGGGCCGGTGCTGAGCATAGCCCAGTCTCCTTGCTAATTGGACTGGGTTTTCCACCAGGTGTATGAATTCTAACAGATTCCTTTTCAACACGTAGATATTGGATCATATATTATTAATGTAAGTCTGTCCTCATCCCTAATTATTTCGTTAGGCTATATTCCCAGGCATGAAACCATTAAGTCAAGCACTGTATTTTCAAGGCTTTTGGATACATATTGCCAAACTGCCCTCCAGAAATGTTAGACCAGTTCTTTGCTCTCACAGTGTGGGAGTGCTTTTCTAACCACTTAGTCAGTAGATAACTATGGTGTTTTGAAAGACTTTTTTATTTGAAAGGTAAGCTAATTTTGCATTCAAATATATGCATTGTGGGCACATAACCGCAGAGCTCATTCCCACCAAGGCTTCCCATAGGGCACCAGAAAGAGAGTGGGCCCGGAGCCACGCCAATCTGGCGCCCGCCTCTGCCAGCTGTGGACTTACCTGGAGTGGAAAGGTGCCATTTGGAGATGCCCAGCAGCAGCTAAACCCCATTTTTGAGGCCGGTTGAGTAGCCGAGTGCCCTCCAGATGCAGAATTGGAGATCCGGAGATCACTGCCTCCGCTAATCAGTACCCTAAGCGCTCACTTGGGATTTGAGCCGGTGATCACAGGCCAGTTCTCGTGGAGGATGACTCAGCTTCTGGAGAGAGCAGGACGCTGCGTAGGACCCAGTGCCCATGTGGGCACGCTGCAGCATCCAGGTTCAGGGACAGCAGCGGCGGCAGCAGCAGATCTGCTGCTCCACGGTGCACCCTACTGTGGTCCTGGTGCCTGGCCTCCCTCATCCCAGCCCCTCTGCTAAACCCGGTTCTCTGGTCCTCCTGGTGATTCTGTGAGTTCCCCATATCTTTGAAATAAATCCCTTTCCTGCCTAAAACAGCCAGCCTGTTTCTTTTGCCTGCAATCAAGAGCCCTGGCTAGGATAGTTACAAAATATCTCTGAATGTGGGTTTCTGCATCTTGAAGCAGGCACACCACAACCCGTTTGAGGACAAGCCAGATGGCAGGCACTGATGTACAGACAGAGCCTTGGGAGGGAAGGAGGGAGGGAGGGAGGGAGGGAAGAAGGGCTGTGACCAGGGTGGTGAGGGTCCCCTCCCTCCAGCTTGTGCATCAGTTTCACTCCCTCATGGAAGCCTTCCCAACTCCAAATGATCCAAACCCCAGTTTTTTCCCTTCTTAACAAATTCAAAATTTGAATTTAATTACAGATTTGTCAACTATCCGAAAGTAGAGTGTTCCTATGAAACCTTTCATAAGCTGGAATGGCATAAAGCGAAGAAGCAATTACCTTAGGACACATCTTGCTAACAAAATAAATCGAGATAAACACAGATGCTCACACAGCTCAAGGCTGTGGCGGCTTGATGCTGAGATGCTGAGTGTAGTTCCACAGAAGGAGTTTGGTGGAGTCACTCTTGCTTCTCTTCAGGGTGCAAACTGCCTCTGTGACAGCTGCTTGCAAAGCCAGTGCTGTTTTTCACTTTTGCCTTTTTTTTTTTGTAAAAGCAAACATCCTCTTGGGATTTCTTTGGGGTAGCAAAAACAGGTACTAATATGGATCTTTCACAAAAGTGAAGTGGTATAAATCGATCTTTTGGAAAGCGGGGATACCTGTACTTGTTAAAATATTTGCTCTGTGTCTGGTCCCACTAGAGTGACAAGTCGGGGACTACAGAAATCAGTTTCATCGGTTCACTCTTGTGTGGCAGTATCTGGCATGGTGCTCAGTGACAGTATGTGAATGAATATTGTGCTGCAGATTCCTTTGAAAAGAGTTTGTTGTCACTTTGAGTCTCCCCTGTCACCACCTGCCACTTGTTACCTGAAAGGTAGATTTTGTTATGTTTCCCCCAGATCTGTTACCTTGAATTTCATCATATGAGATGACCCTTCTCTGAGCAATCTTTTTCTCCCATCGTCCCTCCCACCCTTTTAATTACCATGGTTAAATGATAGATCATGTCCCAATGCTTTAGCAAAATAGCTTATGTTCTCTTTTCACTGCTTGCAGGTGACTCACTGCCACTGCATAGTGTCTGACACGTGCCAGAGCTCCAGTGCACACTCACAGAGTCTTGGGAATGCATCTGTTGCTGCATAACGAACCACCCTAAAATTTGGCTGATTAAAACAATAATGACATTTCATTTGCCCACAGCGTCTCTGTACCACCTAGTATCAGCCGGGGGCTCAGAAACTGAGCTAGAACCCCTGAAGTCCTGCTGTGTCCCATGTGTGGTAGTCAGAGCAGCCCGAATGGGGCTGAGGCCGGAGCATGTGGCTGCTTAACTTCTTCACAGTGTGGTGACCAGGTCCTTGCTGAGCTCCCCAAGGCAAAGACTGTGTCCTGTATCACCTCGTAGGACCCAGCCAAGGAAATCCAATAGCATCACTGTAGCCACAGGCCCTACAGATCCAAGGGGAAGGGACTCTGTGTCATTGTAGGGAGCACATATGGGGATGGGGCAAATACATCAAGGATCCATAGGATAAACATACCACCAGCCACGTAGGTTGTCACCCTAGGATGCCAAGGGCTGGGAGACAGCAGTGGGTGCACAGGTGGAACTGGACAGACATGATTCTGTTATATAGATTGCATTTGGCCACTTGACCTTAGATGTACTTTTCATTTGTATTACATAAAAGTCTTAAGATCTGTGTTGGTTGTCCATTGCTGCGTGGTGAATTATTCCAAAACTTAGTGAATTGAAACAGCACACAGTTATGATCTCATGGCTCCTGTGGGTGGGGAATCTGGGCACAGCTCAGCTGGGTGCCTCAGGGTCTGTCACAGGCTGCAGTCAAGGGCCACAGTCATCTCAAGGCTGGGCTGGGCAGGCTGCTTCCCACTCACCTGGCTTGGTCCTCACTGGCTATAGAGCCCAGGGCCTTGCTCTCTTGCTGGCTGCTGGACAGAGGCCACCCTCAGCTCCTTCCCACGTGGACCTCACCAACAGGGCAACTTGCTTCATAAAGTATAAAGGCTTAGAAGGCACTAGAGAGATATCCCAGTCAGAGATATAACATGCCATCTTTTTTCCATATTCTAGGGGTTAGAATGGAATCACTGGATCCAGTCCACCCACCAGGGGGAGGTGACTACTGGGAATCTTGTCAGACACTGCCCACAGGGTTCCAGAAGTTTTTCCCACACCCGGCCAGGGATCCTCATCCCTGCTTCTCTTGATGATGAAATAGATGTGAATAAATGGTAGGCACACTTCAAACACTCTTTGGATTGAATTTTGATGGTGACCAAGAGTCAGGATGAATGAAACAGTGTGACATTTTACACAATTTAGTTTGTGGAGCTCCTCAAAAAACTGATAAATCTCATTACCCTTATTTCAGTTGTATTTTAACCCTAATCTCTTCCTATTCAATATTTTTAAATTTACCAAGCATGGGACTTCCCTGGTGGTGCAGTGGTTAAGGATCCGCCTGCCAATGCAGGAGACACAGGTTTGAGCCCTGGTCCGGGAAGATCCCACATGCTTCAGAGCAACTAAGCCCACGTACCACAACTACTGAGCCTGCCCTCTAGAGCCCATGAGCCACAACTACTGAGCCCACATGCCACAACTACTGAAGCCCACGCACCTAGAGCCCAAGCTCCACAACAAGAGACACCACCGCAATGAGAAGCAGCGCACTGCAACGAAGAGTAGCCCCCACTCGCCACAACTAGAGAAAACCCACATGCAGCAATGAAGACCCAATGCAGCCAAAAATAAATAAATGTATTAAAAAAATAAAAATAATAAATTTACCAAGCATATTAGGACATACACAGGATATAAATGGGACTACTGAACCTGTTCATGACTGTAAGTCTTTATTAAAACTTGAGAAATCTCTATTCACATGATTGCATTAGATGTATTTCTTAGAAACCATTACACCTTTCTATGAAATTATTTCTACTCCTTACACATGCATTACGCCTCCCCTCTCTTGTTTGGTGATTCTGTACTATGTTATCTTCTTCTACAAGTGTGATAGTTTCACATTTTACATTCACTTCTCAGATCCATTTAGAACTAATTTTGGCATAAAGTTCCTTTTTTTCTTTTTTCTTTTGGCCTATAATACTCAATTTCTCCAGCAGTATTTATTGAAAAGATTACCCTCATTTCATTGAATATTTTGTGTGCCTATGTGAAAATCAATTTGCTATACTTGTGTGGAGCTATTTCTGGGTTCTCTATTCTGTTCCATTGGTCTGTGTGTTTATTCCTGCACCAATAACATGTTGTCTTAATTACTGTAGCATAAAAATCTTAAAATCAGATTGACTGACTCCTCCTACTTTCTTCTTCTTTTTTAGTTATCTTACTAGTCTAGTTCCTTTCCCTTTCCATATAAATAAATTTAAGAATAATTTTGTCTATATTTACTAAAAAATCTCCCTGGCATTTTGATATGAATTGTGTTAAATCTGTATGTCATTTTGCATTGAATTGACATCTTAACCATGTTGAATTTTTCTAGTCCATGAAAATGGTATGTCTCTCCATTTACTTACATCTTTTTTGATTTCTTTCTTCATTGTTTTATAGTTTTCAGTATACAAATCCTGTACAAGTTTTGTTATACCTCAGTATTTCATTTTCTTAAGCAATTATAAAAGATGGGAGAGGCAGTTTTTTCTGTGCTGTTTTTTCTCCCTGCAACCTTCCTGCACTCACTTATTAGTTCTAGGAGTTTTTTGGTAAATTCCTGAAGGGTTTTTCTACATAGAGCACCATGTCATCTGCATATAGTAACAATTTTATTTCTTCCTTTCTTATCTGTAGCCTTTTATTTCCTTTTCTTGCTATTTTGCAATGACAAAGAAGTCCAGCATTATGTCAAATAAGAAGAATGAGAGTGAATATCCTTGCCAAAGATCCCAATCTTAGGAGGAAAACGTTGTCTTTCACTATGAAGTAAGAAGTTAGCTGTAGATTTTTTGTAGATGTTCTTTATCAAGTTTAGGAAGTCTCACTTTATTTCTGGTTTTCTAACAGTTTTTATCATTAGTGTGTGCTGAATTTTGTCAAATATCTTTCATGTATTAACTGATATGATCCTGTGATTTTTTGTCTTCAGTCTGTTAATATGATGGATCATATTTTCAAATATTGAACTAGCCTTGCATCCTTGGAAAATACTTCACTTGGTTATGATGCATAATTCCTTTTACATATAGCTGAATTTTACTTGCTAATGTTTTGTTGACATTTTTGCCTCCTAAACATGTATCTCCCAAATCAGCCTCTCCCTGTTGACCACAAGCCACACCACAGCCATCTCTCCCAGGATTGCCCTACCCCCACCTGCAATCCATTCTCTACACTGCAGCCAGAGTAATCCGCAAGACTGAACACCTGCCCTTGCTCATCCCCTGCTCAGGGCAGGTCGGTGGCTCCTGGGGCCCTCAGAGAATGTCCAGCCTCTTGATGTGGCAAAGCAGCCTCCTATGGGCAGCACAGAGAGTGCATAAAGCCTTCACTAGGGAACCAGCTACGCAGATACAAGTTTGTGTGAACTGGTGAAACCATGTAACTCAAATTAGGACTTGAACCCAAGGTCTTTTAACTGAGATCACACACCTGGTCTCAGGACTTAATGAAGCTCAGGTTCTTGATGTCTCGTCACAGAAAGAATTCAGTGAAAGACAAAATGATAGGTAAGAAGTGGGTTTATTTAGCAAGAAACACACTCCACAGAGTGTTGGCCATCCCAGAAGGCGAGAGGCCTTGGGAGAAACAAGCTCCACAGATGGAATATGGACCATCTCTGAAGGTGAGAGACCCCGAAATATGGTGTGGTTAGTTTTCAATGGGCTGGGTTATTTCATAGGCTATTGAGTGGAGGATTATTCCAACTGTTTTATGGAAAGGGTGGGGATTTCCAGGAATTGGGCCACCTCCCACTTTTTGGCCTTTTATGATTAGCTCTGAACTGTCACGGCGCTGGTGGGTGTGTTGTTTAGTTAATGTATTACAATAAACATATAATGAGGCTCAAGGTCCACTGGAAGTCAAACCTTCTACCATCTTGGATCTAGTTAGTTCTAACCAGTTTTTGTCATGTCCTGTGGCTATGTCATTCTTTTAAAGGTTGTGCCCTGCCCCCTTCCGTCCTATTTCACTGGGACAAGTTCTTTGGCCCCATTGTCCCTCAGACCCCTCAAATGTAAAGTGGGCATACCAGCAGTACCCATCTCATGGGTTTTTATGGGGATTGAGTGAGATGATAGAGATACAGATAAGTACAGATTGCCCAGCACCGGGCACATAGCACTCATCGTTTTCAGCTATGAATAAGCGACTGCCGAGCGGCCCCATTGCCCCTCTAGGGCACAGTCCGCCCTCCGGCCATGCTGGTCTCCTCCAATTTCTTGAGGGTCCTGGGCACCTCCAGCCTTTGTGTGGTTGCCATTCTGCACCTCTCCCCCCACCTTTGTACCAGCCAACAGCACTCCTCCTGCACTAATGCCCAGAGCCTCCTGTGCCCCTTGGGCTCCCATGACTCTCTCCCCCAGACCCACCAAAGAACGGTCATGTCTAGTCTCACGTCTGTTCAAGTGTCTGTGTCCCTGCCGGATGGAGAGTTCCTTGAAGGCAGGGCTTGTGGCTGATTCATCTTGGCCCCAGCCCTTAGCACAGGGAGGGGCTGGCACTTGGAGAGCAGCTGCTGAATGAGTGAATGGAAGAATGAATGAACAGATGAATGAATGCATGTCCCATTCTTCAAGAGAGCCCTCCTTTTTCTTCAGCAAAGTTGGGCTCACCCTTCCAGGGAAATTTGCCCTGCTTCTGCGGAATTCTCCCAGCTCCCAGGACACAGGGACCTCTCTCCTTCATTCGAGCCAATTTGGGGATTTTCTGTCTGGCAGCCAAAAGCATCTTAAATACCGACACTGGCAGCATCTCACTGCTCAGAGGTGGGAAAGGACTGAATGTCCCATGCTTGTGTTTCCTCTGCAACAACTTGTGCCTATTCAGTAAAGACATATGGAGGACATCTTCTGGCCAGAGCCTGGGCTCTTGTGGTGAGAGAGAGCCTGGCAACTGTGGTCTTGCCCTCAAGAGGCTACATCCTGCCAGAGAGATGAGAGAGAGAGCAGCAGGCAAAGGACAGAGACTTCCAGGTATGGGAAAAGCTGAGGGAAGGAAGGGGAGGTAACTTCCAGCCAGAGTGACCTGGGTAGGTTCTGTGGAAGAAGTGGCATTTGAGCCAACTCTAAAGGGTGAGGAGGGTTTGAATGAGTGGACTTGAAGGGCAAGGCAGTTCTGGACCACTTGTGGGGTACCAGCATGAGTTACGGCTGGAGTAGAGCTTCACAGCCTGCTAGGGAGGCAGAGCAATGTAGCTGCTCACTGCTACACTGAAACTAAGCAGGACCTTGTGGGTCTTCTGGGCATGGAAGCCTTTCTGTCCCCTGTTTCTTATAGGAAACAGACTCCAGCCTCCATGACCTTCCCTGCGTTCCCAGGGGCAGATTGCAATGGTTGCTAAAGTTGCTAATAGGAAAGGAGGGGATGCAGAGATGGGAGAGGTGCAGCCAGGAATCAATAGTGAAGCCTTGGGGCAGGGTCCTGGTTCCACCTCAAGGGATACACATAACAATGTCTTTAAGCTCTTTAAGATGTCAGCCTTCTTCATACTAGAGAAAGACCACCTGAAGCTACATTAAAAGAACCAGAGAAACTCAACAAGAAGATTACCTGAGATAAGATTAGGGGAATGCAGGCCCTGCACACACCCTAATCTTACCAGCAACCTCACCCTTGAATCCTTGCTACAAAACTCCTCATGAAATCCTCCTGGGTTGGGACACACAGTTTTGAGGGCATTAGCCCACTGTGGCCCCCTTTGCCTGGAAAAGCAATAAAGCTATTCTTTTCTACTTCACACAAAACTCTGTCCCGAGATTCAATTTGGCACTGTTGCACAGAGACAGTTTCAGCATCAGTCCCAGCACTTCCCCTTCCTGCTGTGCAGTCTTGAGCAAGTCACTTAACCTCTCTGTGTCCCAGAGAGATCCTTTCTCTCAAATAGGTACAACTTTAAGAAAAATATCTTTCTTATTGTATTTTGGGAAGAACACCATGATATTTTGAATGTACAAGTATTTAGTGCAGCTCCTGAAAGGCTTCCCAGAAGAGATGCCTAAGTAAGATTTTGAAGAATGAATAGGAGTTTTTCAGATGGACAAAGGATAGGAAAACATCTCAGAACATAGGGGAAAGCAAGAACAAAGCACAGAGGCATGAAGCAGCCCTAGGTGGATGCTTGCTCACCGGAACATGGAGTTACACCATCAGGAAGAAGCTCACCAAGATGTATTTCCATCACACAGAGACCCAGGGCTGTGTGGGCCAGAAAGGGTTTTGTTGAAGACGATGGTGGTGATGCTGATGACAGCAGAAGGGAGGAGGAAAGCTCGAGAAGCAGAGGAAAAGGAAATACCAGTTCCTCTGCCAGGCTTACTCCCACCTCAGAAACTTTACACATGCTGTTCCCTCTGCCAGGTGTACTGTTCCCCCAGATAACCATGTGAATTCCTCCCACAGCTCCCCAGGCCTCTATTCAGTGCCTTCTGACCACAGTCTTTCTTGCCCAGCAAATGCAGAATAGCATCATCCCCATGTCTGTAGCTTCCCTCTCTGGTTTTGTTTGTTTGTTTGTTTGTTTGTTTTCCTACAGCACCCATCCCCACCTGACATATTTCACATTTATTCATGTATTTGTTTGTGTCAATCTCACTCCACCAGAATATAAGCTCCATGAGGTCAGCATCTGTACTGTTTTATTCACAGCCCCATCCCCCGGGTCTTAATCAGTGTCTGCCACAAAGAGCGTTCTTAATAATTTGCTCCATAAATGCAAGAAGATAGAGGAGACAGGATGGGGGAGGAGAGAGAGGAAAAGGAGAAGGAGGAACAACACACCATCACTGTCACCCAGCAGCCTAGCCGTGAAGATGTGGTAACCATCCACACCAGACATGAGCGATGCAAAAACAAACTGCACATGGGTTAATGCAGGAGCTAAACCTCTGGGGGTGGCTCTCAATTCCAGCTGAACACTAGAATCTCCAGGAGTGTCTATAAAAACACCAGTGTCTGGACCCCACCCTGACCAGCTATGCCTGCAGCTAGTGGGGAGGTGGGGTGGTGGTGGGGGGGGGGAATACATCCATTTTGCCAAGCTCCCCAGGGATCTTGGTAGGCAGCCAAGATTCAAAACCTGGACTCAGGAAGGGAAAGGACAGGCGGAGAGAGAAAAGGGCAGGAGGTCGGTTGGGCTGGGTCTTCTGTTAGCAGGGCTGCCCCAGGGAATAGGAGGTGCACTCTCGCCTCCCTGCCCTCCAGCCGCTCTTT